>NC_045551.1:62543336-62798336 GCF_009769535.1 Thamnophis elegans | reverse complement strand
CATATCCCCCCCCCCAACAATCTGGGTTCAAATTTTACTGACCTTAGAAGGATGGAAGGCTGAGTCAACCTTGAGCCAGTCAAGATCGAACGTCCTGGCTGTGGGCAGAATTAGCTTGCAATCCTGCATTCTAATAGCAATAGCAATAGCAGCTAGACTTATATACCACTTCATAGGGCTTTCAGCCCTCTCTAAGCAGTTTACAGAGTCAGCATATTGCCCCCAACAACAATCCGGGTCCTCATTTTACCCACCTCGGAAGGATGGAAGGCTGAGTCAACCCTGAGCTGGTGAGATTTGAACAGCCGAACTGCAGAACTGCAGTCAGCTGAAGTAGCCTGCAGTGCTGCATTTAACCACTGCGCCACTTCAGCTCCTAATCGCTGCACCATGACAACTCTTTACCATTATTCCATACCATTACAATATCACACATTGTGGACAACCTAGTCAATGTGTGAAGTTAAGGATCACCATTTCAAATTGCGCAATCATTCCCATTCACCTGCTGGATGCAAAACAGCTCAAGCAAACCTTTAAAAATGCTCCCTCTAGTGCAGGGGTGTCAAACTCAAGGCCCGGGGGCCAGATCCTGCCCGCAGGGTGCTTAGATTTGGCCCACGGGGCTCCCTGGAAACAGTGAAGTACCAGCCTGCAGTTTCTTTGCGGGTGACACTCCCAAGCTCTGTTTTCACTGGCAGACGGTTGCAGGAGGCCGTTGCAGCTGAAACGGAGTTCGGGAGCCCATTTTCGCTGGAAGAGTGCTTGGGCCACAACAGGCGCCCCCAACATAAGTGACATTGAGCTGGCCACGCCCATCCTGTCCCCACAAGGTCAAACATAACCTTGGTGCAGCCCTCAATGAAATCGAGTTTGACACCATAGCTCTAGTGTATCATGTTGGAATTACTGCTACCCTAGGACCATGGTGGAAGTCGCATTTGATATATTTGGTATTTTGACAGTACTAAGGTCATGATTTTAGGTCCGGTTCTATCTCCTTTTGCTATAACTGCTTTCAGTGGCTGCTCTTTTCTAACCATTAATTCAAGAACCCAGTTCAGTTTGGGTCTTTCAGCAGAACTGGTAGAATAATTTTACTCCCTGTCTTTCCTCCTGCATGGAAGTTATAGTTTATTAAACTTGTATGCCGCACTATTCCCGGGGGGACTCAGGGTGGCTAACAAACTAATAGGGAAGGGGGGCAATACAAAGAAACAAACAGGTCAAAACAAATACAAAAAACAGATTAAAAACTCCTCAACAGCCACAACAATTCAAGTGGGACTGGGAACTCATCAGCCCCAGGTTTTGTTTTTTGCAAAAAAAAATATATAAAAAAATAAAAGGTAAAGTCTGCAATTGAGAATTATTATAGACCTCCGGAGAAAATAAAGGAAGTCCGGTTAGTGGCAAATATGAAACCTTAAGAATGAATAGACACACCGACAGCGGCAGGGATATGGAAGAAGACAATAAAGTGAAGCCAATCATTAGACAGATGCTCTAATTTGGATTTCAGCAGACAAGCCATTCCTCATTATGATCTAGAATTATAGCAAATTCTCCTGCTGCGCCCTAGGTGATGAATTGGTAGGCAAAGCAGAAATCTACATGGGGACTCTGAACCTTGCTGTGCTGCCTTATACAAAATGAATATCAGTGTTATATTATTAAGTCACCTGCATTTTTCATGGACCCTTTGGGTATTCGAAAGCAGGCGCTAATCATCAATAAAAGTTGCCTTCCTGTTAGGTGATCTCCTTTGGGGCATTCAGTTCCTTTGCCATGCCCTCCTAGCAGTGGCCGTTGACTGCCCACCTAACTGTGAACCCATCCTGGTATAGTCATCTGTTTACTTCATTGATACCTGTCTTGTTTACAAAACAACAAGACAAAGGAAGAATTCTGCAAAGTCCACACAACTTTTTTTTGTGGCCTATAGTTGCAAGGGGCTGTAGAGTATTCAAGATCATTTTTAACCCTTTTCAAAAAGGAAAAGAGATGGCAACACATACACACACACACAAACACACTCACACACAAATGATTTCAGGAAAGCAAATTAATTGAACAGAATATCAGAATTTCTCTGCTCAAGCAGGAAAAGTGATAGAATTTCTCTGTAAATGTTTTGTAGTTTGAGAAAATGGGTGACATATTCTGCTTCTTCATTATCTCAGGGCAAAATGGGATGTTGGTTTGCTTTTAAGGAGTGGCAACTGAAGGATTGGCAACTGAATTGGTTTGCTTTTAAGGAGTGGCAGCTGAAGCATTCTTCATTGTTGTGGTGCTCTGAACTTCAGCAATATTGGTACATGCAAATAGTTCTTCTTGGAATCAACAAACTTCTTGATTCCAAGGATGTCTCGATTGCCTTGAATCTCGAAAAACTAGTTTGTGAACACCGTAACAATTTTGTCTCACAAGGCCAAAGAAAATGTCAGAGAAGGAGAGAGAGGGGTAGCAAATCCTCCTTCCACTTCACACTCTATGGTGAAGGCATGATGTGGTCGCGCTTCCTCTAAAGTTTTATTTCATTAGTAATTTGTACGGGTCATTCAGCTGAGTTCTAAAGGAGTGGAACAAATTGAAATTCTTTGACTAACTTTATGAGAGGGGGGAATTGACCCGGGAGTTTCAGACAAATGGCTATCTCTTCTTAAAACAGTAATAGCACTTAGATTTATATACTGCTTCACAGGGCTTTTACAGCCCTCTCTAAGCGGTTTACAGAGTCAGCCTATTGCCCCCAATAATCTGGATCCTCCTTTTACCCACCTCGGAAGAATAGAAGGCTGAGTCAGCCTTGAGTCCAGTGAGATTTGAATGGCTGAACTGCAGCTAGCAGTCACCTGAAGTAGCCTGCAGTACTGCCCTCTAACCACTGTGCCACCTCGGCTTTAAAAACCTGCAGTGTTGGAAGATCTACAACTTCTGGAGGCAAGCAATTCCACTGACTAATTGTTTCCACTGTCAGGAACTTTAGAACCTTAGTTCTAAGGTTGCTTCCCTCCTTGGTTAGTTTTCATCCATTTCTTTTATCAGCTAATAGCTATTGAAAGCTATACTCTTCTAATGCCATCCATGTTAGGGTCCAAGGATTCTGCGTGCAACTTATTCACTGTGTGATGCAGTGTTTGCTTTAAATAGTCTTCAACCATCTTCAATGGATTGTTCTAATTTTATGTTGATTGTCTTATTTTAAGAAAGAAAAATATTCCCGTCAACTTTCTCCAAGCCAGGCATGATTTAATCATCTGATTCACCTCTTTAATGTAGTTTAACCAAATTGCTCCAGCCTTTTCTTATTAAGAAGTAAACCAGACATGGGTAAGAACATTGTTTAAAAATTCTTAGGAAGTCCCAATTAAGAAACAATTCTAAAGTTCACCCCACCAAAAAAGTCAGTATTTAATCATACCAATTTACTGATAGTAAGCTATAACAGCAACAGCATTTAGATTTATACACCACTTCACGGTGCTTTGCAGCCCTCTCTAAGCGGTTTACAGAGTCAGCCTATTGGCCCTAACAATCTGGGTCCTCATTTTACCCACCTTGGAAGGATGGAAGGCTGAGTCAACTTTGAGCCATTTGGAATCGAACTCCTAGAATGAATGGTGAATTAGCCTGTAGTACTGCATTCTCACCACCAGGGGTCATGTTTCAGAAAGCCTATTTCTGAATTTGTGTATCAAAAGTTTGATTTAATTAAAACATAAAGGTGTTGTGGCTTTGTTTTTTCTTGTTTTAAATATTTTTTTTTTATTAGCACTTCCAATCTTGAAGTTCAGTTAATGGTTTAAATTATTGAATACGGTGTGCAACATTCATCAGAAGCTTCCGAATGAACGCACATCGAGTTCCACCGTGGCTTCTCCTCACCCTTTCAACTTGTTTACTAGTATATTTTACACATATTAAGTTATAACTTATGGTTCTGGTTGTCTGATTATTCATGTTTATCCAGGCTGACAGTGAAGCTGCATTCTCAGTGAGTTGCAGCTTAATGAACTCCTGGGGGAAACTTGGGATCTCTAACACAATTAACTTCCCATTCTTATGCAAATGAGAAAATCCAAGGTCTTTGCTACAAACTTTTTTAAAAAACCTGGCTACCACTATGAAATAGCAATAGCAATAGCAGTTAGACTTATATACCGCTTCATAGGGCTTTCAGCCCTCTCTAAGCGGTTTACAGAGTCAGCATATTGCCCCCAACAATCCAGGTCCTCATTTTACCCACCTTGGAAGGATGGAAGGCTGAGTCAACCTTGAGCCAGTGAGATTTGAACCACTGAATTGCAGATAACAGTCAGCTGAAGTGGCCTGCAGTACTTCACCCTAACCACTGCACCACCTCGGCTCCCCAGTTGAAAGACTTCACTAATTTGTTCTGAGGCAAGAAAGGGAGCAAAAAATATTTTTGGGGACTTGAAGCATGGTTGCTTAAATGTAGCTGATGCAGTGAAATTATCACCTCTGGCAGGCCTGCCACTCAGTGAGAGATTACCTTTCCTTTTCCATACTCTACAGAACTCTGACATACATTCTACTAAATGCCTTGCGTATGGTATTATGGGTTCCAAGATCACTGCAGATGGGGATGGCAGCCAAGAAATTAAAAGACACTTGCTCCTGGGGAGGAAAGCTATGCCAAATCTAGTTTTCCCAGCTGCAATAGATGGCTGTGAAAGTTGGACCATAGGAAAGGCTGAGTGCCAAAAAATGGAGGCCTTTGAACTAGAGTGCTGGGGAAGACTCCTGCATGTTCGTTGGACTGCAAGGGGATCCAACCAGTCAGTCCTAGAGGTGATCAACCCTGACTGCTCTTTAGAAGGTCAGATCCTGAAGAGGAAACTTAAATACTGTGGCCACCTAATGAGAAGGAAGGAGTCACTGGAGAAGAGCCACATGCTGGGAATGATTGAGGGCAAAAGAAGAAGGGACGACAGAGAATGAGGTGGCTGGATGGAATCATCGAAGCAGTCGGCATGAGTTTTAAAGGACTCCAGAGGTTGGAAGAGGACAGGAAGGCCTGGAGGAACATTGTCCATGGGATCAAGATGGGTCAGGCAAGCTTATTCTGCAATATTGCCACACTTCCAGGTGACTTCCAATTCAAAGATGAGCCATCTTTCAACTCACTGAAACACACTCTCTCTCCCTCTCTCTCTCTCTCTCTCTCTCTCTCGATCCTATACTCCTTTTTAATTAATATTCTCAATAATCCTTTGTTCTGGGCTAAATACACAATTTTTCTTTTTGGTAATTGCCTGTAAGATTCCTTTTCTACCCATGGGTAGATTAGATATTTAATATATGCAAATCATGATTCATTTCCCTATTGAAGAGAAAGGGAAGGAGATCTTTGAAAAGCTAAAAACTGAAGAGTTCTTCCAGAGCACTTCAGAAAATGTTTCAAAGGCCCTGCAGCATCATTATTATTTGAATGTGAGGAAAAGTCTCTGTAAATGTTTTGTAGTTTGAGAAAATGGGTGACATTGTCTGCTTCTTCATTATCCCAGGGCAAAATGGGTTATTGGTTTGCTTTTAAGGAGTGGCAACTGAAGGATTGGCAACTGAATTGATTTGCTTTTAAGGAGTGGCAGCTGAAGCATTCTTCATTGTTGTGGTGCTTTGAACTTCAGCAATATTGGTACATGCAAATAGTTCTTCTTCGAATCAACAAACTTCTTGATTCCAAGGATGTCTCGATTGCCTTGAATCTTGAAAAACTAGTTTGTGAACACCGTAACAATTTTGTCTCACAAGGCCAAAGAAAATGTTAGGAGAAGGAGAGAGAGGGGTAGCAAATCCTCCTTCCACTTCATACTCTATGGTGAAGGCATGATGTGGTCGTGCTTCCTCTAAAGTTTTGTTTCATTAGTAATTTGTACGGGTCATTCAGCTGAGTTCTAAAGGAGTGGAACAAATTGAAATTCTTTGACTAACTTTATGACAAGCGGGCGGGGGGGAGGAATCGACCCGGGAGTAGGTCCATAAATTGGGGCATTTTACAAGTTGTCCTCCCTCCTACTCCAGTTTTAATGAGAAGGCCATTTGGTCATCTTTGTATCTGATAAAAATGCCTGAACTGTGGAAGCTTTGATCCCACTAGCCATCCCCCTCATAAATCCTTCAGATATAAGTTGGCCAAAACTAGCTGTCAACCCTGAAACTGACCTGGCTGAAGCCATCTTGACACTTCAGCTTTGCCACATTGGAGCTGAGGGATAGGGAAGGAGGATTAGAAATAGCTAGGATTTTGTAGCCTATCTATCTATCTATCTATCTATCTATCTATCTATCTATCTATCTATCTATCTATCTATCTATCTATCTATCTATCTATCTACACACACAGACACACAGACACACAGACACACACACACACACACACACACACACACACACACACACACACTGGAGTTCTAGTACTTCTTAGGTTCTAGTTTCTGACTTGAAGTACCTCAGAGGGCTGACATATTTTGGAAAGGTGATTAAATTTGTGCAGTTGGCGGACAGGGTTGAATAAAGCCTTTCCTTTATTTATTTATTTTTATTTTAAAAAAGAGACCTAACCAACCAATTTTGTTGTATTTATTTTGTACAATGACAATTAAGGGTATACTACTAATAAACTTCAAGGCACAGTCATGGCTCTTATAGGACTTTCGCTGTGAGAAAATGGATTAGATTCATCTTTGGAGATGCTGAAATTTTGGAACATTAGGTTAAATGTTCTCTTCTGGTTTGAAGGCTCATGCTGTGCATTGTGCATCACCATATGTTGGGGGAAACATCAGTCTATAACATCTAAATACATGATATCCAAAAGAAAGATAATTCTATGTCTCCCTGTGCATGGCCTTTTCAGAACATGGCCTTCATTCCCAATGGAGGCTGTTGATGGTTCTGGAACAGAGTGGTGGAGAAATAAATTAGAGATCTTTCAAAATTATTGACCAGTTATACTGTAAGTCCATAATTTTATTGCTGAATTATCTGACCTTTTGCTATTCATCCATCCATTAATTTATTCAGGCATATCACATGGAAGCACTTTTGACAAACTATTAGCCCCTAAGTATTCCTTAGAATTGTCTTGGCTATAGACAAATCCCCAAATCGCAAATAGTAAAAATGCAGGTAATAAAAGAAGGTCAAGATTAGTAACAACATTTTGCAGCATAGACAATAACACACGTGATAAATTGTGAAATGTCTTCATTTGCCTTCTGAAATGCTTCGGTTAAAGCAAATTCAGTCATAACAATATGGATCATAAGTTCATAAATTCAATCCAGCAAGGGGGGGGGGGACACCTTAGAAGAAAGAGATGATTTCGACAATTATCTGTCTTCTTGCACAGGTGTTCCCAAAGTCGTATGATCCATATTTAAGCAGCTTTGAATTCAGGTGGAATATTATCTTGGTAATAAGGGAGCACTTGGAAAAAAATCTTGATTCAGCTGAGACCTTTACCAATTATTCTCTTTCCTCTCCTGAAAAGAATTCAGCATTTGTGGATGTGTTCAGAAAGGTTTAGAAATTATATCAAAGGAACACCAATAAATATAAAAGTGATTGTTCTTTCTGAAGTTAGGGCCAGGATGTAGTTCAGTGATGGGAAACCTTTTTAGCTCTCATCCGGACTGCGCTCCGGAAAAGCTAAAACTTCTAGGTTCTAGCGTGCATGTGTGCCCAACGATCAGCTGTGCCCATGCGCAGACCGGTTTTTGGAACTGCCACACATGCTAAAGGATCGCGCTCTGGAAAAGCCAAACTTCTGGGTTCTGGTATGCATGTGCACAGAACAATCAGCTGGCTGGTGTGAATGTGCACACCTGTTTTCGGCACTGCTATGCATGTGAAGGACAGCTGATCGTTGTCTGTGCATGCATGCCAGAAACTCGGAAGACTATCAGGAAAGCCCGTGCATGCCAGGAGATATGGCTTTGGTGCAGAGGTGGGTTCTACCAGTTCGCACCTATTTGGTAGAACCAGTTCGTCAAATCTACTGAACTGGTTAGAAGAGGTTCCACCAGTGGACCCGGAAAGCAGGCCACACCTACAGAAAAGGTTCCAAAAAAATTTTGAAACTCACCACTGGTCCTTGCATATGATTATTCTACACTATCATGCTCATATTTATAAAACTCAGTGCCTCTGTGAAAGGTGAGGATGACTACTGTGTTTGTGGTGCAATCAGAACATTGCGTGCGTTGAAGTTGTTTTCACGCAAACCAAAGATGCCTTTTAAAAAACAAGTTTACATCATATTCTTATGCATGCCAGTGCTGTGTGTGAGGTAATTTAAGGTGGTTCTGACAAGTGTCGTCGGCATCTTCATATCCGGTCACATGGGTGGCAAGCCACTCCCACAAAGGAGGCCACACCCACAGAGTAGGTTCGAACAATTTTTGAAACCCACCACTGTCTTGGTGCCACTTTGGGCACGTGTGCCATAGGTTCACCATCACAGATGTAATCCAAGTTTGTCATAGTAGGTTGCAGCATTTAGTTGATTGTGGTTGCAGGATTAATGGGAGATGCCAGGGCTGCAGCCTAGACTAAGAAATAAGGAAATAGCACACAGCTTGCATATTTACTGATAAGAAAACAGCAAGGGCCTTTTCATAAAGTCACCAGTAGAACATATTATTTTTTCCAGGCTGAAATCAGAATAGTTTCAGCTGAGATATGTGTTTCCCAGTTACTATTTGGGAATTACCACATCACCGAAGAGAATGATTTCTGGGAATCTTGAGTTTTCTCTTTTAATTCGTCACCTCTGATTCTAAAGGCTAATGTAAAAGGCCACCAAATTCTTAATGGTCAGTGGTGAGGTGATAAATTGCTACTAGGACTTAAAGGCAAGGCATCAATCAAACACGTTTTTGTCTTTCTTCCTCTGCCAAGGGAGGCTTTCCTTTCATTTGCAAAGTTTATGTGTTAAAACCTGAACATAAGATGGGAATGGAGGGAGGAAGGGAGAAATAGCAATAGCAATAGCAGTTAGACTTATATACCGCTTCATAGGGCTTTCCGCCCTCTCTAAGCGGTTTACAGAGTCAGCATATTGCCCCCAACAACAATCCGTGTCCTCATTTTACCCACCTCGGAAGGATGGAAGGCTGAGTCAACCCTGAGCCGGTGAGATGTGAACAGCCGAACTGCTGAACTGCAGTCAGCTGAAGTAGCCTGCAGTGCTGCATTTAACCACTGCGCCACCTCGGCTCAAAGAAGGGAGAAAGAAGGGAGGGAGTGGGGAAGGAAGGAAAGAAGGAGCGGGAGGAAGGAAGGAAGGAACGAAGGAAGGAGAGGAAAGAAGGAATGAGAGGAAAGAAAGAGAGGAAGGGAGGAAGGAAAAAGATGAAGGAAGGAAGGAAGGAAGGAGAGTAAGGAAGGAAGGGTGGAAAGAGAGGAAGGAAGCAAGGAAGAAAGGAAGGAAAGGAAGGACTGACTTCAAAACTCTTTATGCAAGTAGTAGCACTTAATCTCTCTTCTCTGGGCTTGGGAACTAAATTGGGCCAGTTATATCTTGATTTTTCTTTATAAATCTAGATTGAAAGAAACAAAAATACTATGGTCAATCTCCATTTCTTGAACATCCAAAATTCAGTTGTTGCTTGAGACCATTATCCTCTCCTTTGACATCTTGATGGATGGTAGAAGAGCACATTGTGTCCAGTGTCCATTTGATCACGTATAATGTAAGGAAATTAAATCCCTTTAATACAAACTTTAGCCTTTCTTCTTTTGTGTGCTTATATTGCAAATGGACCATAATCGAAATCACTATCCTCACTTAATTTCTAATTCTGTGAGATTTTTTCATCTCAATCCCCTTCCAGTCCATGGAGCCTCTTTGGATCACAACTTTAAAAGATGGCAACATAATTTCCCACTATACACACACTCTCTCACACATCCTTTTGATGTAGTCCCTAAAGTATTTTAATGTAGCATATTTATAATATAGCATACATAATATAGCATATATGATATAGCATCTCTCTCTCTCTCTCTGTGTGTGTGTGTGTGTGTGTGTGTGTGTGTGTGTGTGTGTGTGTGTGTTTGTGTGTGTTTGTTCCAGCATAACTCTGGAATGTCTCAAACGTTTTCAACCAAACAAGGTATACAGATGACTTACTCTCTGGAAACAAATAATGTGGGGTTAAGACACCTCCAATACCCTTCTGTCTGTCTGTTATGTTATAATATAGCCTGTTGTGCCTTAAAATGGCATCTACCGTACTGCCATAAAATAGATTCTACTGTACAGCACAGCCATGGTAATGGTTTCACAGTACTCCACAAAGGGGCTCCCTCTGGTAAGGGGGGAAATCCAGCATTAGAAATTATGTTTGGTCCAGACATTTCCCCACTATAAACTAGTATTTTTTTTTTAATCTCTCTTTTTCAAACTGTAAGGGAAAACTCACACAAATCTTAATCCAGTGACCTGTTCTCTCTGACAAGTTTCTACAATGTTCACATGCAAAAGTTTGCCCCTCTCTCAAGTGTGTTTGTGTGTGTTTCTTTGTGCTAACAGGTTCTCAAAATGGTAGTCATGGAGATTTCTTAGCAAGAAAGAACCAAAACATGCAAACTGCAATTGAGGCTGGCAAATAATTTCATGGAATTGTATTTATGGTTGCATGGCTTTCTTTCTCTACCGTGTATATGTCATGGCCTTTTCATACATGCAAATTACTGGCTGATAAATATGCATGTGAAAAATTGACATATTATGTAAAAGGTGACATTACTGCTTTCGGGGGGGGGGGGTAATTATCTCTTGGGATGTCTCAGATTTTATTGTCATTTGAATTTCCCCACATATTTTGAAGCTCCAACTAAAGTTCAAAATCCATGGAAAGTGAGAGAGAATTACAGTACACTTATTTGTCATACTTACTTTTATTCCCTGGAACTCAAGGCAGTGTGTAAATTCCCATCCCATATTTGTTCATCCTAGCCTCCATTTGAGCTAAATGGACTGGACACTAGTTGAGTAGATCAAACAAGGAGCTTTAAAGCATAGTGAGGAATCAACTTAACCATTTTAAGAGTCATAACTATTATCCCAAAGGTGCTTTTTCAGGAGGCGATTGGACTTCCTTGTTGTTTTTCTTTGAAGACATTTCACTTCTCATCCAAGAAGTTTCTTCAGCTCTGACAAGATAGGGAGGAATGGAAGGATTGATATTCCTTGCAGACAGCTGGTCATTTGCATCCTTTTAGCGGGTCCTTGAACCTCCTCTCCTCCTTCTCCTTCTTCTCTGATGCCCCATTTGACAATCAATGAAACTCAAGAGCTCAAGAACTCTCCTCCTCCTCCTCATCGTCTCTTTCCTCCTCTGTCTCTTCCTCCTCTTCCTCCTCCTTCTCCTTCTCTTCCTCCACTGCCAACTCCATTGGGTCTTTCAAGAGAGGCTGATTTCTCTAATAATTCTGTAGGCTTGAAGCCCCAGCAGCTTCCAAACCCAAGTGAAAAACAACCACAAGTTTTTACACTGACATGATTCTATTATTACTGAGCTTTGCAAAACACAAGTCTTCAAGACAGCAAAAGGGCATAGCTGTAACTATTCTCTTGCCAGCTTGAATAAAATGTTGCTTGATTGCCTGTATAAAATTAAGTATTTATATAGGGAATAGAATACATTTTCTTTTTCCTTACTTACTTCATAATTCAAGGGACTCAGTCTGTCTGAATCTGATTTTTCCCCTCTCTACCAAACAGTGCTTAATTAAACAAGGGAATATGTTTCTACAAATTTCAGAAATGGTCACCTATATATATATATTAGAAATGAAATAAATTCACGGAGGAGAGGGTTTAGGTTGTTAATCACGATAGCTACAAAGTAAGCTCAGCAGCTGAGGCTTGCTTTTAAATGGTGATCGCTAAGGAATAGGAATATAATCATGCTCTTATTAAATGCAATTTTAATTTCTTCTGTTCCTTAACAGCACAGGGTGATCTGTTCTGCGCTGCAGGATCAAAAGAGAGAGAGAGAGGAAAAGTGGGGGCAGAGAAAGGATGTGCATGCTGAATATATAAGACCAAAAAATCTAATACAATATACCATATTTTTGGAATATAAGACGCACCTTTTTCCTCCAAAAAAGAGGCTGAAAATCTTGGTGTGTTTTATACACTGAATACCGCAATTTTTTTTGCCTCCAGAACCCCCCCCCCCCCCTTCACCAAAATGGCTGTGCATAAGTTGTAGGAGGCTTTCAGAGTGCTCCTAGGGGCTGGGGAGGGCAGAAATGAGAGAAAAATGAACTCTTTTTTGCTCAATTTTGCCCCATCCCAGCCCCCAGAAGCACTCTATAAGCCTCCTAAAGGCTATGCATGACCTGTTTTCGTGAAAAAATGGGCTGTTTTTTGCTCGGTTTTGGATCCTGGCTTCCAGGAGCACTCTACAACTCTCCTAAAAGCTATTCATGCCCTTTTAAAGAAAAAAAAAAACCTGGCCTATATTTGCAAAAACAGGTTCTTTTGGGGAGATCTGCAGAGTGCTTTTTTTTTTTTTTTTAATTTGCCTCTTCAAAACCTTGGTGCATCTTATACTCCGAAAAATATGGTACTTGTACTAAGGGATTGCTATATTTTATACATGTTTCTATCAAAATTATCACCAGAGAGACCAAACCAAGGGTACAGAAGAATCCAGAATGCTGTTATTCTTTCCTATCTTTTAGCCTTGCCTTTTTCAAGCCTGGGAAATTTGGCTCATTATTACAGCATCTCTGAGCAAATGGTCTCGATGTGAACAAGATGTCTTCAGGATTCCTAAGAAAATCCTTATTTTCGCTATTCCTTTTCTTTTAACACTTTCTCAGACCCACTTTTCTTCGGGCAAGCTTTCCCAATTTTTTGTATTTTTATGCAAATCTTCAACAAGAAATCAGCTACAGGTTTTTGATACCCATCACAATACTGGCAGTGTTGGAAGAAATGCCCATCCGGGTTCAGTTCCAAGCGAGGAAAAAGATACTGCAAACATGGAGGCTGTTTGGAAAGATGGTTTAATGGTGGGTGGGATCACATCCCTTGGAGCTCCTGGGTGAAAAGGGAAGAGATGCTGAGAGTCCCTGGGTTTTATGCCCTCTCTGGGCTTTGAACTTCCCGGGGCACAGGAAGAATATCCTGATTGGTTGCTGTCAGAGGTCATAGCTAGCTTTGTAGGTTGTCTGTGTGCTATGTTTGGTTGAAACTTGGCGGGTGGTGCAATGAAGGGCTCTGCCTAAAGGGGGTAGATCTTTGTTATGTAGAATAGACTGGCTGAGGCCTTAATGGCCCATTGATAAGGGAGGGGGGAGGCTTTTAAGACTGAGTCTGTTTCCTGCCTAAAAACTTGTTTCTCCATTTCTCATCCAGGGAAATATAATATTCTTGCACACCCCCTCCCATGAATTTAAGCCGCCCTGAGTCCCCTCAGGGAAAAGGGCGGCCTATAAATAATAAATAAAATCTAAAAAAATCTAAAATCTATTCTGCCTTTTTCATATTTTCTAGTAGATGGGTGAGTGCTAACTTCCTTCAGCACCAAGTCTTCCCCCACTTATTATAATTTTCCACTCATCCTTCTAGACTAAATTGAATTAGCCCAAACCCATAACTTTTGCTGGGATGCTTGTTACAATGCCCAAATGATACAAAGCAATCGAGCCATAATATAATTTCAAAAAAACTTAAACGTCTCCCCAGCTCTCATATCTCGCTAAATGTTTTACGTGGCTATTGTATTCTGTACATGATTTCCCCTTGAATGGTAGAAAGCTGCTGATGTTGGATTTCTTCTCTGGACCCAGGGAATAAATTTTGTGCTTTTATATCTGGAAGAACTTCTGAAGGCAACTTCTGTTCCATTGGTTGATTGTTCTCACTGTCAGAAAATTACTCCTGATTTCTAGGTTGAATCTCTCCTTGTTCAGTTTCCAACCATTATTCCTTGTCTGGCCTTTGGGTGCTTTGGAAAATAGCCTGACCCCTCCTCTCTGTGGCAGCCCCTCAAATTTTGGAACACTGTTATCACATCATCCCTGGTCCTTCTCTTCACTAGACTGCCATGCCCAGTTCCTGCAACCATTCATCGTAGGTTTTAGACCCCTAATCATCTTGTATTGTATTTGTATTGTATTTGGTTTATTTGTATGCCGCCCTTCTCCAGGAGGGACTCAGGGCGGCGAACAATTCAAAAGGGGAGAAAGGGGAACATAAACAACAGTACACATAATTAAAATACACGAAAATCACACAGCCATACCAGTCGAGAGGGGAGGGGAACTCATCAACCCCAGACCTGCCAGCACAGCCAGGTTTTGATGGCTTTCCGGAAGGCCTGGAGAGAGGTGAGGGTCCGGATCTCTGCAGGGAGTCCATTCCAAAGGGCCGAAGCTGCAACAGAGAAGGCCCTCCCCCGGGTCGTAGCCAGATGGCATTGGCTGGTAGACGGAACCCGGAGGAGGCCGACCCTGTGAGATCTGACGGGTCTTTGGGAGGTAATTGGCAGCAGGCGGTCTCTCAAGTACAAGTAATCTTGGTTGCTCTTCTCTGCAGTTGAGACTTCCCAGAGTCTCAACATCTTTTTTGTAAAAGTTGTGGGTGCCCATCACTGGAGGTTTTCAAGGAGAGACTGGGCAGCCATCTGTCTGAAATGGTGAAGGTCTCCTGCTCCTACACGGGGTTTGGACTAGATAATCTCCAAGGTCCCTTCCAATTCTGTTATTCTGTCAATGCTGTTCAATCCAGTGGTGAGTTTCTGTGAAGGAAAGAGGCAGGCCACTTGCAAACAAGTCGCGAGCTGTGTCTCATTCATTTCTTTTTCATGAGATTGTTCTGACATTTTGTCCACCCAGGCAAATCTTGATTGTCTTGAATAGCTGCCCTTGATGGATTGTGGCAATACAGATCAACATCCCAAAGTTTCTTCTGGCACTTCAATGTTTTCATTTGCCATTGTTGTAAACTCTGCTATTTCACTTGAGGAATCCTATTTTTCCTGGTAACACTTAAAATGGGGTTAAAAAGCTATTTGTTTTAGCTATTCCATTCCCTCTTGCCTATCCATCAATGAGAAAGAAAGAGATGAGAAACTCTTTGCCAAAAAGAAATACTTTGGAGCTCAGACTACGTGACTTTGAGCCAGTGAGAACCAAACTGTACTCATGTCAGCATTCCAAATAGCTTCCAAAAGTAAATCAGAGTCCAAGGCAAAAGATTCCTCATTCCAATTTATTAAGAGAGCCATCTCGGCACATCTGGGAAACCCCAAATCTGAAAGCTTCCCGGTTTTCCCCACCCAGCTAAAAGTTCAAGATCTTCCCCCACACCCACAAGTCCATCACATGGTCCAATCTTCCACTGCCATGCTGGCAGTTCCACCCACCCAGTTCTGGTCAGATTCAGAGATACAAAAACAAAGGATGACCTTGGCTTTCTAGAAAGAATTTTGTTATGGCTACATAGCATCTAACTCCATACAATTCCACCCTCCCATTTTCCCACAATAGAAAATGCCTAGTAGAATAATAGAAAATGTGGCAGGCCAAAGATCCAAAAGAAAAGATGGCTGCAGGCCTGACAGCTCAGCTGATCGACAGCTGCTAATTGTAACTATCCATTAAAAAATACTATTTGTTGGTGATACTTGCGTCGTAATTTATTGTTGCAATAATTCTGAGAGTTTGGTACAGGCCAAAATATCAGCACATGAATATTTCAAAAGCACCCATCAGTATTAAAGTAATATTTAATATTGAAATGATAGTAATTCAATGGTCATATAAAATTTATGGACAAAGTGCTATTAAAGATTATCTGGCTTACATACATAGTATTTAGAAAGTAGACATCTCTCGCTGTGTGATTTAGAGAATAACCAAATATACTAAAGAAACTGAACAGATGTTAAACAGCTTGGTTTTGGCACTATTGGGGCCTAAGTCTAATGTAACCTCTTGTGAGTAACCAGAGCAGTCAAACTTGTGCAGAATGGAGGTGTTCCACCGGCTAATAAATTTATCAGAAAAAAAAAAAAAAAGGCCAATTCCATGAGGTAGGAAACTGTTTTTATCCAATAATTCAATGTACTAAGCCACCATTGAGTTTAAACTTTATGCACAATATTTGAACCACTTTCTGGTACCTGAAATATATTTCTCCAAAACTTCAAGATTGGAGATCCATCAATAAAGGATTTATACAAGATTCTATCAGGGACAGGGTGGTTCAGTGGCTAAGACTCTGAGTTTGTCAATCAGAAAAGTTGGCAGTTTGGCGGTTTGAATCCCTAGCACCACATAATGGAGTGAGCTCCCATTTTGCAGTTTTTGCAATAATAGGAGTGAACAACTGATAGAGATAGAAAAATACTTAAAATTAGTGCTGGGGAATGAACTGATTTTTAAGAGTTCGTAAAGAAGTTTGATCAAAGATCTATTACCCATGTTTTCCCTAAAATGACCATCTTATATTTTTTTGTATGAAGCAGATTCCTGATCCCGACAAATCCCCTTTTATTAAACAAATGTGAATTCCTCTCATTCACATTCAGGAAAGGCCTGATGAACAGTCTTTCAAAGGTGAATTTATGAACACAGACCTTATCTAGCTTGGAAAACTGCCATGTAAATATTTTTCAACTGAGGTGCTGTGCAAGGAAACACTTGTCACAGAGTCTCTGAGATTCACAGACAGATCTTCATTCACACTCCTGAAATGAATGAACGAATGAATGCATTGTTTCCTGCAAAAGCCCACTCCCCTTTCGCTCCTCTTTTATTTCCTATGGGAGGAACTATTCACTGTCCACCTGTGGCTTTACTTCCAAGTTGACCCTGATTTCTTAACTGTTCTTTTCTTCTGGCAGCTCTGCACATGCTCACACTGGGAACAAGCTCCAGCTGTTCCTCGGCCTCACTGCTGTCTGAAGGCAGCTGAGAATTGCCAAACAGCCTTGGCCCGGTCTCTGCCTCTGACGCAGAGCCCTCGTCCGAGCCTTCCACAGCCTCCAGGACTGGCCCATGTTCCTCCCCAACCTCCTCACTTTCCGACGCTGCTGCCAGCTCCATTGGCGGGCCACATCAGAAGGTGAATGGATATACATGTCCCAGGATAATGCTGCAGGATTCAATCTGGAATGGTCACTGAGACCAGAGATTTTCTCTTCTGAACTCCTAGACCAAGCCAGACTGAATTCTCTATCATGTCTGTATAAATCACTTGGCAAAATATTGATCTGTATGATCCTGCCTATATTAAGTAATAAATATCAGTCTGTGGCTTTTTTTATTTGCATTCCAGTGGGATATGATTATCTTTGGTTTTTGGCAGGACAATGGTTACTAACTGGTGGCATTCATATCGCTGTTAACGTAACTTTTATAAAATTGGTTGCCAGCAATTTTGTTTATTCATGAAGCTGCGGATTTACAAGCTGGTAACATTTGAAAATAGTGTTTATATAAAGCTTTATAGAGTATGGTGTTTATATAAAGCTAAGTACTAATGAAGGTGATTTCTACTTGATGTGATTTTAATGACAGACTTGAATTTAATTATGTTTAATTGACAGAAGTAATCTGCTTCACTTATATGCCTCTCTGTAAATAGGTGTAGTAATATTCTTTCTCTTCCTTTCTACAGTAATGGTGTATATAAATTTCAGTATTTCCTTTAGGGAGGGGAAACATTTTCCCCACAATTTAACACAAGATCCAATGATTTTATTGGATCATTGGAATAAATGTGGAATAACACATTTATTCCAATCTTGGAAGTAAATAAATACAAATAAAAATAGAAATATGTTGTGGCCCGGCAGGAGCCGTTGGAGCTGCCACCAGACTCCGACAGCGAGGGACCCTATGAGTCAGCCCTGGATGATGTGGAGGACCCTGGACAGGGTTCCAACTCCGAGCAGGGAGCAGAGAGAGTGGTTGGCCACCAGGTGACGCCTGAGCCTTGGATCAGTGGGGAGGAGACAAGGGAGAGTGATCCAGAAACTAACAGTGAGTTGTTCCGGGATGCACGCCATCGAAGGGCTACTCAGTGTCAAGAACAACTACGTAATTACAGGAGGTAATTACGCTCAGCTGATGGTCATTAAGCTCCTCTCCAGACTATAAAAGAGACTACTTGTGCCACACCCTTCTTGCAGAAGTCAACGCTTGGACTAAAGAGAAACTAACTTGGCAGGCTGGATTGCTGCCAGAGTTTGTCTGAATTGCTGCCAAGGTTTGTCGGACTTGCTGCCAAGGTCCTTATCTGTTTGTTTATTTGGTTTTCAGTCACTGAGAGTCTGGTCTTGTTATTAAAGGACATTCCATTTTACGCTGCTCTCGACTTTCGTTACTGGATGGAGGAGGGGGTCAGAACACAAATACTTACATGATTTAGCCATTGTCTATCCACTGCAGGATGAAGGCTACTTCTGCATCTTTCTAACCAATACAGTCCTGAGTTTTCTTTTGACAATTGGGCCCACAATACTTGCTGATGTCATTGATTCATCTTGTTTTAGGTCTCTTTTGTGGATGCTTTTAATCAAGTGGGATCCATTCTATGACTGCCTTGATCCACTTACCATCAGTACTTCTTTCTATAAAAAGGTAAAGGTTCCCTTCACACATACGTGCTAGTTGATCCCGCCTCTAGGGGGCAGTGCTCATCTCCGTTTCAAAGCCGAAGAGCCAGTGCTGCCTGAAGATATCTCCGTGGTCATTTGGCTGGCATGATTAAATGCCAAAGGTGCACAGAACGCAGTTACCTTCTCACCAAAGGTGGTTCCTATTTTTCTACTTGCATTTTTACAAACCTTCGAACTGCTAAGTTGGCAGAAGCTGGGACAAGTGATGGGAGCTCACTCTATTACACAATGCTAGGGATTCAAAATACTGAACTTCCCATCTTTCTGATCACAAGCTCAGCATCTTAGCCACTGAGCCATCGTACCGCCCTTTTTAATCTATATGAGCCAGCCTATTTTCATTTCAATTCTTTTATTCTTTTTATTGCATCATATTCTTTCATTTGTTGTCTAATCCATGTGCAGATCTTTCTTTCTTGTCTTGTAATGCCAAGCATGTATCTTTCCATGGCTCCTTGCTCCACTCGTAGCTTTTGTACTGATTGTGAGGTTAGAGTCCATGTTTATATAAATATAAATAGGTTCATGTGGGCTGTTTCACAGAAGGATGAGGATGGGGGTAGGATTCAGATGATTTAACAACTGGTTCTCAAAGTTGAGGCTTCCGGAGAGGGACATGTTGCCGTCGGCAGCTTAACAGAGCTTCCCCCAGAGTTCTGGTTCGTTATCTACTCAATATCAAGAAGATAACTCTTTTTTCAGACAAGAAAAAAGCAGTGAGGAATCTCAGCTGGTAAGAATCTTCTTTGAAGTTCACAGTTTGTTTCTTTTTGGGCTGTGGACGGAGGGGGAGGATCAACCCAAAGCTGAGTCATTCAACTCCGACCTGAACTTCGCAGCTGTTATTTACAGCACAAGACAGGAACCCCTCCCCCTTAGGACAATCTTTAGAAAACAGACTATTGAAAATCAATACGAGCAAAGACCAAACTTGTGAACTTTAAAATTTTTCCCTATCTGAAATACCAGCTTCAATGTTATAAAAATCTCTTTTGTTTAATTGTCTTCAAAATGGCGTTTACAGCTTCTGCATTTGTTATCTCCGGCTTCCTGGTACAGAATTAAAGGAATAACTTCTTAGATCTACTCCCTTAAAGCCTTCAAAGACTCTTTGTTGTTGATACAGAGACATTCCAAACATTCCAAACGGACTTTCTCTTTTGAAACCCTCCGTAAAACCCTTTGTAAAAAAAAAAAAAAAGGGTGGGGGGAGGAATTTCTTTTTCTCCAAACAGCACAGTGGATTAGCAATTTAGAATAAATAATTAAAAGCAAAATATAATGGCATCCAAATCAACCTCTGTGAAATTACTTCCGAAAACGTCTCCCATACCAGGCACAAAGGTGCAGCCCCCACCATCTATGCCCCCTAGTGGAGACGTATTAACAAAAGAATTTTTCTTGGAAATGTTCAAAGAATCCAGAGAACAGAACTTAGAAATGTTTAGAGAGTCCAGAGAACAGAATCTAGAAATGCTTAGAGAGTTCAAAGATGAAATAAGGAATGAGATGGAAGTTCTATATGACAAATTCGATACTAGGGTCACTAAAATGAATGATAATATGATGGGAATTGTAAATGTGATAACAGAATATATTTCTGGAATGGAAGATAATTTAGAAATTCTCAATGAAGCTAAAAATAACCTGATATCCAAAACTGAAGTGGTGGAACAAAAAATTGATAATGCTGAAAAACAAATTATTATGATACAGTATAAGCAGATGGAACTTGCATTAAGAGTGAGGGGGCTGCGTGAAGAAAAGCAGGAGAACTTAAAGCAAATGTTTTCTGAAGCTTTTGACCGTCTGGTGGGAAAACCGGGATCCAATTTTGATTGGCAGATTGACAAGACTTTTCGTGTTAACTCGTGGGCGGCAAAACAAAGGCAACTTCCCTGAGATGTGGTAATATACTTTGTTACAAGAGAATCTAGAAATATGATATTACAGGAGTCTTATAATACTAAGCTTCAAATTGGTGGACAGGATCTGATTGTTTTGAAAGAAATACCACCTCAGATGCTAAGAGCCAGAAGAGATTATGCTTTTCTGGTGGAAGAGCTCAGAAAGCGTCAGATACAGTACAGATGGGATGCCCCATTCGGTATTATAGTTACAATGGACAAACAAAGATATCGTCTCAGTTCTGTATGGAAAGCTCGTGATTTCTATCATAAGATTCTGAAGATGGGATACCCTGAATCTTCGGGATATGGTGAAAAACCACGAGACGAACAAGATAAACAGCAAACCACACAACCATCAGATAAAATGTATCATCTCCCTCTCCCGGAGGGGCAAGGAGTCAAGGAAAAAATATCCAACCGTATGACCACCAGACAAACGGATAAACAAACTACCATGCAACAATCTCAACAATCGTTGGCCACTGATCAAGGAGCTACTGCAACAAGCTCAGAAGCTGTGGGAGGAGCCAAACCAAAGGTGAGACAGGCCTTGCGGGAGGCTCTAAAAAAGCTTCAGGCAACCAAAAATGACAACTAAGATTTTGACATGGAATGTTAACGGACTGAACTCTCCACAGAAAAGAAAGAAAATATTTCATTATCTCAAACAGTTTAAGAATGACATAATTTGTTTGCAAGAAACTCATATCAAATCAACCGATCAAAAATATTTGTTTAACCCCAAACTGGGCCAACATTTTGCGACCTCAGCCATGGAAAAGAAAAACGGCATAGTAGTATATTTAAGAAAAGACATTAAAGCTGAGCTAATTGAAGCAGATCCCTTCGGAAGATATATTGCATTAGATTTAATCTTAGAAGGGAAAAAGACGTTACTTTTGGGAATTTATGCTCCTAACCAACATCAAGATGGATTTTATAGAAATCTCCATGCTAAATTAGTACAGTGGGACTTTGAGTCTTGTATATTATTGGGTGACTGGAATGGCGTGATTGACACCAAAAGAGATAAGAAGACATCTCGCCCGAACACCAAATTCCGAGCTAAGTTACCCAAACCCTTTTTTGACATGCTGGACGACTTTGAATTGCGAGACGCTTGGCGCGAGAGGCATGCAGAAGAATATGACTTTACCTTTTTTTCCAACAGACATCAATCTCTTTCAAGGATTGATTTTATACTAATTACAAATGATTTACTTTGCAGGGTGAAGAAGACAAAGATTATGGCGAGAGTTCTTTCAGATCATAATCCAGTCTGGATGGAATTGGGAAGGGTAGCCCAGGCAAGAAGGTCCTGGAGGTTGAATGAAAACTTATTTAGATATGAAAAGTATGTTAATGATTGTAAAAAATTGCTATCGGAATATTTTGTTCTCAATATGAATAAGGGTACATCTATGGAATATGTATGGGATGCAAGCAAAGCGTATATGAGAGGAGTATTAATGAATATAAACAAAATACATAGACACAAACAAGGGCAAAAACGAAAAGAATTGGAAGAGGAAATTAAAGGGAAAGAGTCAGAATTAACATTGAATCCAGGAGATACAAAGATTAGGGAAACAATTGCTATATTAAAATCTCAGTTTGATATGCTGATCTCTGACCAGGTAGCCACCAGTTTATTATATGCTAAACATAATACTTTCTGCAATGCAAATAAACCCGGTAGGTGGTTGGCTTATCAGATTAGAAAAAAAAGGAAAGCTCGAAATGTATCCAAATTGTGTTACAGAGGGAAGGAAGTGTTTCAACAGGAAGAGATTCAAAAGGTATTTCGGGAATTTTTTACAGAGTTGTATAAAGGGGATAAAATTAAGGACGTAGATATAGACAAATACTTAGATAAAGAGAAAATTCCCCTAGTTAGAGAAGAACATAGGCATAAGCTGAATCAACCTATAACCTCTGGGGAAATTTTGCAGGCAATTAAACAATTAAAGTTAGGGAAAGCACCAGGCACAGATGGTTTAACAGCTGTTTATTATAAAAATTTACAGTTAGAAATGGTAGAACCCCTCAGAGAACTATTCAATAAAATTCAATCGGGAGGGAAAGTGCCCCCCTCGTGGAAGACTGCGTTCATATCGTTGATACCCAAAGAAGACCAAGACCTTACCCAACCAAAAAACTATAGACCTATTTCATTACTCAATGTAGATTATAAAATTTTTACTAAAATATTAGCAAATAGGCTAATGGTGGTAATTCAACAATTGATACATACCGATCAAACTGGTTTTATACAGGGCAGACAGATGAAGAACAACGTTAGATTAATTATTAACGTTTTAGAATACCTGGGAAAGAACAATCAAATCCCAGCCGCATTCATATTTTTGGATGCGGAGAAAGCCTTTGATCGAGTTAATTGGCAATTCCTGCTGAAGACATTGCAAAAAATGCAGATAGGAGATGGCTTTTTACGGTCAATTGGTGCAATATATCAGCAGCAAACAGCCCAGATCATTGTCAATGGAAGTCTGACAGACTCCTTTCAAATTGAAAAAGGTACAAGACAGGGCTGTCCTCTGTCCCCATTATTGTTTATTATAACTTTGGAAATACTGTTGAATAAGATACGGGGCTTGGGCGGTCTAAAAGGGATTAAAATTAGACAGCAAGAATATAGAGTCCGTGCATTTGCGGATGATCTGGTCATAATATTGGAACAACCGCAGGAATCTAGTAGGGTATTATTGAACACGATCAATCAATATGGTCAAGTCTCGGGATTTAAAATAAATCTAGGAAAAACCAAAATATTAGCTATAAATATGACTATCAAACAGAAGGAAGAACTGGGGGCGATGCTAAGATGTGAGGTAGTTAAAAAAGTTAAATATCTTGGAGTTAATATTTTAATCTCAAATGGGAAATTATATAAGCATAATTATGAACCACTTTGGCATAGTATACAGTTGGAGTTGAAAAGGTGGGAAAAACTGCATTTGTCCTTGTTGGGTAGAATAGCGGCAGTAAAAATGAACATTTTACCAAAATTTTTATTTCTTTTTCAAATGTTACCAATACTTAAAAGAGATGCGAATCTTTCAGAATGGCAGAAGGGTATTAACAAATTTGTGTGGGCAGGAAAGAAGCCGAGGGTAAAGATGAAAATAATGCAAGATGCACGTGAAAGAGGAGGATTGAAATTACCTAACTTAAAATTATACTATGATGCAGTGGCATTATCTGCAATTAGTGACTGGATTCATCTAACTAATGACAGAATTTTGAATATCGAGGGATATGACTTGTTATATGGTTGGCATGCTTACCTGTTATTTAACAAAAAAATGGATAAGAAATTTAAAAATCATATCTTATGAAATGCTTTATTGCGGGTTTGGAAAAAATATCAACATAAACTAAATGATAAAGTGCCCATGTGGGCAATTCCTAGACATGCAATTGAAAATATGAATGTAGAACAAAAACACGATAGAACCACCTATAGACAACTTCTTATCTCAGAAAGAGGGGTGATGCAACTAAAATCTTTAGAGGTACTTAAAGAAGAGAAGGTAGTTCAAACGTGGTTTCAGTATGGTCAACTACAGGCTAGGTGGAAAACAGATCAAAAAATTGGCTTTGTAAAAGTTGAGGATAATTTGTTTAAACAAATAAGAGATCAAAGCTCAATGCATATAAAGAGGATATATAATGTACTAATACAGATGGATTCTGAAACGGAACTGATTAAGGATTGTATGATAAAATGGGCTCAGAATATCAAGGAACCAATAATGCTTGAAACATGGGAAAGAATCTGGGTAAGAAATGTGAAATTTACACAAGCACAAAACTTGAGAGAAAATTTTTATAAGATGTTTTATAGATGGCACCTAGATCCTAAAAAGCTTGCCTCTATGTATCCAAATGTTCAACCTAAATGTTGGAGATGTGGTTTCTGTGATGCTACATATTTTCATATATGGTGGACATGTCGTAATGTCAAGGCATTTTGGATAAAAATATGGTGGATCCTGCAAAACATCCTCAAAAGAAGGATAAAATTCACCCCCCAGTTGTTCTTACTGGGTATATGTATTGACTTTACAGCAGCAGAGACTAATTTGGTTCTGTACTTAATAACGGCAGCAAGACTCTTGGTGGCGCAGTATTGGAAGAAGAAAGATTTACCTACAATTCAAGAATGGACTTTGAAAGTTATGAACTTAGCCGAAATGGCCAAAATTTCAGCATATCTCAAAGAACATTCAAACGAGAGATATAAACGAGACTGGAAAAAATGGATTGATTACATAAAAAGTAAATATGGGACTAAGAAACTCCAGATAGCTTATGCTTAGTATCAGTAACAATTTAAATTGTTTAAAATTTGGGTAACAGTAAGGAGCTGAGTTCAATGTAGAGATATTTTAGACTGTGATTGTCCAAAAGTTATACCACGTATGGTCTTTGGGAAGTCGGGGGGAGGGAAGGGAGGTGGGGATTTAGGGGGAGGGGGGAGGGGGGAAATACAATATGTGTTAAATTAAAAAAAAACAAAAAAAACAAAAACAACTGGTTCTCTGTCCTATAGCAATAGCAATAGCAGTGAGACTTATATACCGCTTCATAGGGCTTTCAGCCCTCTCTAAGCGGTTTACAGAGTCAGCATATCGCCCCCACAGTCTGGGTCCTCATTTCACCCACCTCGGAAGGATGGAAGGCTGAGTCAACCTTGAGCCGGTGAGATTAGAACCACTGAACTGCAGATAACAGTCAGCTGAAGTGGCCTGCAGTACTGCACCCTAACCACTGCCCGACCTCGGCTCTTAATATCCTAATGACCAGCTGGGTAGGCATGGCTCGGTGGTCATGTGAATGTGTGGGCGTGGCCAATTCAACATCACTCACATCGATGGGCGCTTTGCCTTAGCAGTTACAATGTAATAAGGGTTAACTTGAGAGGCAGTTTCTGTAAGCAGGGCAATAAAGATGAAGCTAGAAACAACACCAGAATGAATGTTTTCTTCCTGCCTTCCTTACAGGATTAGTCCTGTAAAGTGGGGGGAAAAAAACAAAAGGAGATTTCTTCCAACGACTGGTTCGCCGAACTGCTCAGAAAGTTAACAACCGGTTCTCCCGAATAGGTGCGAACTGGCTGAATCCCACCACTGGATGTGGAGAATAACAGAGCTAACTCCCTGAAGTCTTCTGGTTTTTAAGAAATGGTTTGCCATTGCCTTCTTCCCATGCTAAGAAAAAGTTAGCGACCCAAGGTAATCTAGTTTGTGTCCAAGATGGGAGTAGAACTCACAGTCTCCTGGTCTCTAGACAGATGCCTTAACCAATACACCAAACCTGCTCTCCAATAATTATTAGACCATAAAGGAGAGATGACCAAAACCTAAATGAATGTTAAAGAAAGAAGAAGGGGTGATAGTCAAAGGTAACAATCAGAAACAAAGCATTTAAATTTTCCTTGCAAGGAAATATTACTAAGAATTGACTATTCCTATTTTTTTAAAGATTTTTATTAACAAACATGTAAAATACACACACACACAAATTAGACGTACACCACGTTTATACAATACAGTGCGAACAGGATTGACTATTACTAATCAATAAATTATTTAGCAGATTTGTGATTATAAGACAGGTGATGGAAGAAGGGAGGAGGAGGAGGAGAAAAAGAGGAAGAAGAAGAGGAGGAGGAGGAGAAGGAGGAGGGGGGAAGGGGAAGGGGAGGAGGAGGTACTTACTAATGATTAGCATCTGCCGTGTCTTGTGTAGGCAGAAAAGTCACTGGTCACTGTATTTCCCCAAGAGATACATTATGTTCCCGTAATAATAAGTGTTTTTAAATTAACCTCTATATTCCAATTACATATAACACTTTCACGAACATTTATGCCCTCTCTTTTGGCTGATGCATTTCTTCTTTTCTGATTATGTTCAAGGTCTGTGCCAGCTTTAACAAACTTGGTTTTCTGACCTTTTTTTAATGGCTCATTACAAATTTACACAGAGCAATGGGCATCTTCTTCCTTTACCGATAAAAGTACCATATTCAACCACCAATAAATTATAAAATGATTTTTTGCACTATGCTCCTTGAATCCATTAAGGAGATCTAATTTCATAAGCAGCATAATGCCCTCTACCTGTTTATGTTAAACAACTAAGGTTGAATTGATGTTATTTTCAATGTTAGGAACATTAAGTCCTCTTTTGGGGGGGTAGTTTATTAGAAGACACTTATCACAAAGTGCCAATCTGTTTAATACTCATAACAAATAGCAATTTTTTCATCATTTGGGAGTCACATTATTATGTTCATTTCCTATGATAAACCCATACTTTTCCATTATTATTGTTATTTGTTATTCTTAACTTTTCATGAAATCTAAATAAAAATTGATCTCTGAAATTAAAACCATAAATTGAATGTAACATTTATACACACACACACACACAAATACACACAAACACACACATATATAAAATCACTAAGCTAGCAAATATGCTTAAAGAGCAGAAATAACTTTTTTTAAAAAAAAAATAAATTGAATTAAATTAAGGAAAAAAACATTTTGCCTCAGATCCAAAAGATATCCATATAGAATTTAGGGGAAGTTAGATAAGGAAAGGATCCCAAAATAAATGAGATAGTATTTAGAATGATAATAATTGTTAGTTGAGAAGTTGTGTCTGACCCATCACAACCCCATTGACAATGTTCCTCCAGGCCTTCCTGTCCTCTACCATCCTCTGGAGTCCTTTTAAGCTCACAGCTATTGCTTCGGTGACTCCATCCAGCCACCTCATTCTCTGCCGTCCCCTTCTTCTTTTGCCCTCATTCTTTCCTAGCATGAGGCTCTTCTCCAGGGAGTCCTTCCTTCTCATTAGGTGGCCAAAGGATTTGAATTTCATCTTCAGGATCTGGCCTTCTAAAGAGCAGTCAGGGTTGATCTCCTTTAGGACTGACCAGTTTGATCGCCTTGCAGTCCAAGGGATAATTTGATAATAATGATCAAACTAATTCAAAAAGATCAATGTGAATCAAACACTTAAAAAATTTATATGGATTAAGTTTGCATTTTTAATAAATTTGGATGTAGATATTGGGTCAATATGATTCATCTCAATTTGAAATGCATTGCCTTGTGTTTAAATGGCATCCATTGGTTCACGCTATCAAAATTGATAAATTCTGAAAGCTTTGCTCTTCAACTGAAAGTTTAGAATGAAGAGAACATAGCAATAGCAATAGCAGTTAGACATATACCGCTTCATAGGGCTTTCAGCCCTCTCTAAGTGGTTTACAGAGTCAGCATATTGCCCCCAACAACAATCTGGGTCGTCATTTTACCCACCTCGGAAGGATGGAAGGCTGAGTCAACCTTGAGCCAGTGAGATTAGAACCGCTGAACTGCAGATAACAGTCAGCTGAAGTGGCCTGCAGTACTGCACCCTAACCACTGCACCACCTCAGCTAATAACATAATTGGGGATGGTAAGAAATCTCCAAAGATGGAAGAATGTCTTCACTCTTGACAACTCTTCTGTCCACCTAGAGAAGGAAGGAAATGGAGCTTTTGTGTCTCCCTTCTTATATTGCTTCCATGCATGATCTGGTTTTAATAATAGGTGGAAAGGATCCATAGGAAGAATATAACCAGTTACATTAGCTAAAAAATGAAACCTGAAATAGATTGGCAGAGCTAATGCTTGCCCTCTGGCACACAATCCTTTGCCATTGTTTGCCATTCCAAACTTTGGCCAACAATCCTTGCTGATCTCAATTTCCTGATGCTTTGAAGAGTTCATGGGGATTTGCTCACATGCAATATAGATTGCTTAAACTACTGTTTATTTGTTTTCAAAAGTTAATCAAAGAAATATCCAAAGGAGGAGTTTTTCTCTGTTATGTTTTTTTTAATTAAAAAGGAAAATGAAATGTGACTATATCACATTAATTAAGACACCCGTATAAGAAAGACTTTGAATTCCTACTTGCCTGTCACCATTCTGATGGACATCAACCCATTTTTAACGACCCCAGTGATTAAGAATTTTTATTATATTTCCTTGGCCACAACTTAATTCCAATCATTAGCCCTATAAAAGCCTGACAGATTGACCGGAGTAAAATATGGTAATCTTTTACGCAGATGCCACTCAGCATGGTGGGGCCGATACAACAAAATGGATGTGTTGAAGGTTCATAAGAAATCTTCACCACCTGTCTGTAATTGAACCACAGAATAAAACATCATTAACAGAATAGTTTGATGGCGGATTCTACGTTGATTTATGATGACGTTAATTTGTCATTTAACTCCTGAAACTGACTGTTCATAATCTCTGACATTTCAAAAAGTTCTTTTGCTTTTCATTAAAAAAAAAAACCAATATTACCAAATATGAAATTATGCGATTGAATTCTGTGTACGAGAGAGATAAATCAGAAGATATGAATGTTGTGTTTTAATGATGTATTGTTCTATATGTTAAAAGTTTGTTTCCCCCCCCCTTTTTAAGTTGTAAGCCGCCCTGAGTCCCCCCCAGGGAAAAGGGCGGCATATAAATAAACTTAAATACAAATACAAATACAAAAGATACAGAAATATGCATTTCCCAATATTTGTATGGAAGGAAAATATTTTCCCTCTCTTTTCTCTTTGCTCCATAAATTAGTGTGGCTCAGAAATTACAGCAAATCAACTAATAAAGGAAATCCTATTTCTAAAAAAAAATAAAGGTGCTTAATACATAATGCACTTAAAGTTACATCATTAAAATTAATATCAAAAACTAAGGAAGACAATATCTTTTATTTCTTTTCCTTACGGCACTTTCTTGTCCTCTGTGCTTTTCAACATCAAGAGGAAATCAAATGGAGAAATAAAGAGAATAAAAAATACCAACTTCAGTTCCATGTTTGAATTTTTTTTTTAAAAAAAGCAGCTCATCTGTTTTTATTTTCCTTCAGCATGAACCTGAACATGAACCTGGCATGCAAGTTTAATAAATACATTTAAAAAATGAACCGAATGCAATTGTTACCCGTCTCTGGCCTTACAGCCCATCTTGGCTTCAGATCAGGGTATTCATTTATTATTTATTGGTATCCCACTGTTGGAAGAAATGTCCCTCCGGGTTAAGTTCCAAGTAGGGGAAAAGGCACTGGATTCATGGACATTGCTTGGGAAGATGATTTAATGGTAGACAGGATCATGTGCCTTGAAGATGTTGGATGAAGAAGAAAAAAGGGAAGAGATGCTGAGAGTTCTTGAGTACTTGAGCTTGTATTCTGATTGGTTGTCAGACTCCCATAGCGCCATGCAGGGTCAACTCTGTAGGCTGTCCTGAGTCCCAGGCTTGGTTGAGCCTTGCTGGGTGATGTAATCTTCCCAAGTGCCATGTGGTGAGATGGGTAGAGGGCTAATACTCCTATCATGTCCTGAGGGCCATTGTCTTAATCCCATTATCTTGGAGCTGAAGTGGGGGGCAGGGAGCTGAGCAAGGCATTGGACTAGAAGACCTCCAAGGTCTCTTCCAGTTCTGCTATTTTGTTATTTCCCTGGCAAATCGTAATTGGATCACTAGAACATCAGAAACGGAACACAAAGCGACCAGTTCAACTTCTGTTCTACACCGCTGGGACATAAATGTGTAACCCAACCTTTTGCAGACTGTGGAAAAGCAATTAACAAATGTAAACATTGGTAAAGTGTGTATTTGTGATTTCAATATTATTTCACAACACAAGTGTTCTAGGGGTTTGTTTTCCTTTATCATTCTTGTTTGCGGAGTGCAGCTGCTCAAACAAAGGCATAAGAATCAGGCTCTTAATACTTTTAAAGCTGCCGTTTAGACTCCTGCCAAATGAGCAATTTAAAGCACTATTTTCAGTTAATTCCGTGCATTTCAACAAACATATCTATTTAGCTAATTTAGTTAAGAATGTTATCGCCCCAATTCATAAGAATAATAGTTTTCTCTATGGGTTTCATTCGGGATAATTTTGCTTAGTTTATTGAAAACATTTTTTTTTCTAAATCTTGTGTTTCCTCCAAATGACGTTAAGGAAGTGAACAATAGTCAATTAAATTCCTTCATTTGCCAGTAAAAAGAAAAGAATAAAAGAAAGGGGAAAAAAAAGCTCAGCTACAGAATTAAAATGGGGTATAGGTAGCTTCATAGTAATTTTTTTTCTTTTTACCATTAACATTTTTATTGAGTTATAAAGTAATGTAAAATACAAAATGCAAAGTAAACAGGAAAGTGGTGCGGAGGGGAAGAGGAAGTGAGGAAAGATAAGAAAAAAAGAAAAAGAAGGATTGCCTTCCGATTATCTCTGTTCCAGCAAAATCACGACTTTTTGCTTATTCATTATACTATAAACAAGGAAATATAAGAGCCGTGGTGGCGCAGTGGTTAGAATACAGTACTGCAGGCTACTTCTGCTAATCACCGGCTGCCAGCAGTTTGGCAGATCAAATCTCACCAGGCTCAAGGTTGACTCAGCCTTCCATCCTTCCAATGTCAGTAAAACGAGGAGCAAGATTGTTGGGGGAAATCTGCTGACTCTGTAAACTGCTTGGAGAGGGTTGTAAAAGCACTATGAAGCAGTATATAAGTCTGAGTGCTATTGCTCTTCCCCTCCCTTCCTTCCTTCCTTCCTTCCTTCCTTCCTTCCTTCCTTCCTTCCTTCCTTCCTTCTTTCCATCCATCCATCCATCCATCCATCCATCTATCCATCTATCCATCCACCCATCCATCCATCCATGGTGCTGCAGTGGTTAGAATGTCATATTGCAGTTCAATCCTGAATGGCAAAATGAGGACCCAGATTGTTGGGGGGCAATATGCCGACTCTGTAAACTGCTTAAAGAGGACTGTAAAAGCACTGTGAAGTGGTATATAAGTCTAAGTGCCATTGCTAATGCTATTGCTATTTCTATAAAAGATCAGTCAGTCTAATCAGTAAATCCCAAAGTCAGTGTTTCATTCTTCTCCACATCAAGCACGAAATTCAGAAGCAGTCTCCGTGTGGAAACAAAAGAACAGCCTAATTTAATGTAGAACTTTGCATGCCAAAAGTCCAAGGTTCAACAGAATAGAGGATTGGTTTGATCAGCAGTCACTTACCTTATCTAGTTCCCAATGCACGGATGATGTTACCTAGTTAAGGTAATGAAATGTCTGCAAAAAAACAAGCAAGATCAGGGAGCACCGAGGACCTGACACAGGATATACCTGCCATGCAGGTCATATGGGACTCCATAGACATATTTATACAGGGAATCTTACTCAGCGTAATTCTATATGTGTGCAGAGCTCAGCCTACATTAATCATACCAATACATACAACTATGCAGAAGTCCCTTGGTATCAATCCTCAAAGTATCTTCAACCTTCCCCCAAAAGAGGATTGTGGCATCTTAAATATAATTAATTTCAACACTTATGTCAAGCTTGAACAACTAATGTAGACTTGACAACTAATGTAGTAAGCTTGAGTTCATTTTTATACCCACCTGTGCACATCACTGCTACATACACACATAATCAGACTAGAAAGACCTGGTGGGAAAGAAAGTCTAGGAGGAGTAAATGGAGTAATTTGATAATGGTAGGTAAAAATATAAACTGTTATGTTTCCTTCTTGATAACAGCATCTTTAAGACCTGGCAATGTATTCATGAGAATGTCAAAATCTCATCAAACCTCACTAAAACTTGGTGGGATGCTGATAACCTTTGGAAAGATTTACCAGTAGGCACTGTGGAGTCTTTACGGAAATTCCTTCCAAAAGTCACCAAAATTATTTATATTCAAGATGCAGGTAGTTCTTGGGTGGTGTTTGTTTCTTTGTAGTGAAGCCATTGCAAATGTGTCAAACAAGTCCAAAGAGGTCTATGCAAGCCATTGCTTTTGCAACCAAAACATTTAACAAAACTTATATCATACAAGTATAGAGTTGGAAGAGACCTTGGAGGTCTTCTAATCCAACCCCCTGCTCAAGCAGAAAGCCTATACCATTTCAAATAAATGGTTGTCCAATCTCTTTTTGAAGGCCTCCAGTGGTGGAGCACCCACAACTTCTGAAGGCAAGCTGTTCCACTGGTTAATTGCTCTCACCATTGGGGAATTTCTCCTTACTTCTAGGATGCATCTCGCTTTGGTTAGCTTCCATCCATTGTTTCTCGTCTTGCCTTCTGGTGCTTTGGAAAATAGGTTGACCCCCTTCATTTTTGTAGGAGCTCCTCAAATATTGGAACACTGCTATCATATCTCCCCCTAGTCCTTCTTTTCATTAGAGTAGACATACCCAGTTCCTTCAACCGTTCTTCATATGTTTTACTCTCCAGACCCCTAATCATTCTTGTTGCTCTTCTGTTTACTTTTTCATTTCACCCTTTCCCTTCAGAATGATGACAAAGTTTTCATGTCCTGGTTCTACTGAACCTTTAGCTGGGTAATATTAACTGCTGTGTGACAGCTACAGTTATGGAGACCATAAGACCAAAGTAAGACTTTCAGATCTGAAGTTCAGGCAATATTTGGATGTTCATTGCTCAGCTCTGAGCCTACTATTGCAACAGATGGAGCTGGATTTCGTAAACATCTGGCATTTGACATTCCAAAAGGGCAGAAAATGGTTATTTTCCTGGTTTGCTCTTAAATGGAGGGGAAAAGGCAGTTGTGAGTGTACTGCTCCAGGGTCAAACTAATGACATCTTGGGAAAGGATATGTGTTACTTTTCCCATTTGGGTAGCAAATGAGGTTCAGACAACATGTCAACCCAAGATCTCCTGGGACCAAGAAGAAGGGATTAATCTAATGAACAGCTATTAATGACCTGTGTTTAATTCCCCGAACTCCTTGTTAGCGATGCATACTTTGTTCAAAGTTGCTGGCTGCGACATTTCAACATTTAAATTGCTGTAGATTAGAATCTTTATGGGATTGTGTTTTCCCAAATGTTCTTGGCAACTAGGATGTCAGCTTGGAAAATCCCTTTTTCTCAAATTTACATCAGACATTAGCTGTCTTCCGGGAACCAATTCATCTATTAATGAGATAGTCCAAGTCAAACAAGATTGACAAATCACATCTAGTTTTGATCTACCCAGCCTCCAAATTCTTGCCTTGCCTCTTCTTGTGAGAATGTTTCAATCTTGTAGACTCTCATAAAATTTTGTGGAAGAACTTTACTATATTATTACATTTTTAGATTTCAACAATAAAGTTAAGATCACGTGAGATTTTAATACTGTTGATATAATCTTTGTGACACTATACCTGGAATACTGGATAAAGTTTTGGTCAACATACTACAAAAAAGAATGCTGAGAATTTGGAAAAAGTTCAGAGAAGAGCAAACTAAGATGATTAAGAACCTGGAGACTAAAGCATATGAAGAATGCTTTCAGGAATTAGGTATGGCTAGTCTGGAGAAAAAGAAGGACTAGAGGTGACATGATAGCAGTAGACGAATATTTGAGGGCTGCCACAAAGGAGAAGAGATCACCTGAAGGCAGGTAAGAAGCAATAGATGGAAACAAATCAAGGAGAGAAGCAATCTAGAATTAAGGAGAAACTTCCTAACAGTGGGAACAATTATCTGGTAGAACTTCAGAAGTTGTGAGTGCTCCATTACTGGAGGCTTTTAAGAAGACACCACCATTTGTCTGAAATGGTATAGTGGCTCCTGCTCGAGCAGGGGGTGGAACTAGAAGACCTCCAAAGTCCCTTCTAGTTCTATTCCTGTATTGTATTCTTTTGTACTATTGTATTGCACTGTTGGCCCAGCCTACATTGCTGAACCACTCCTTATGATGTCATGTTTGGCAAGAAATATATATGCCCTCCATTTTTATTTTTTACCTTTCTTTAAAAAAACCCCACCAAATTGATCTTTTTTTCTATTTCAGCAGAGTCTAATAATTAATTGGCAATTTTCAGTAGCCTTGGATAATTAAGTTCAAGGAGAAGACAAAATGTTGTTTCATTTTGTTTCTGGAATATAGTATCGAATTCCTGCATTGTTCTATGTCTGTTACCTGGTATAAACCAGCTGGTCAAAATGGCTCCCAGCTGATGGGCTTAAGCAGCTCTTCTGTTTTCTTTTTGATTGGATTTCATGGCTGGAAACTTCATAGCCTCATCAGAGCTTGCTAAAGCTGTCTTCTTAGGCATGGTTACTTAGCATTAAGCATTGCTAGACGTAGCAGGACTTACTTTTGAGTCCGTGTGCATAAAATTAGACAGCAATTCACATTACACGCATTTCAGTGGTTAGACTATAATGCTTCTCCAAACATATTTTAAAAATGCAGTTCTCGCAGCTTATACATTTCACATTTACTATTTTATTCCCAAGATGAATATTCATTCCAGAGGAGAAGTGTAAACTTCACATCACATCTTTAATTATCTCACAAAACTTGATAATACTTTAAGCCACCTCAACTCCATAGTCATGCCTTGCTGGAGATTCTTCAGGTCACCATCGTCAAAAGTTATTAAATTTGCTTAGAAAATCATAAAAAAAATATCTTCACCTTATTCCCTTAAGCATTAATCTTGTTTCAATGTTGTCATTTCTTTGTCTGTTATTTTTCTGATATGCTCTCTATCTCTACTACCCTTCTATTATTTTTTCAAAGCAACCCCATGCACTGTTTTATCTGATTATTGAAAAATTCAACCAAAAAAGAGAGAGAGAGGGAAAAAAAGTTTTCCAAAAGGCAATGGTGTTTTATCATTTCTTATCTTCAGGGAAGATAAGAACATTTTGTAATTCTGATCACCTTCGTTCACAGTTAGTTAACTAAGTTTTTGAAAATTATATAGAAATTAAGACACCAGATATTTGGATTAGTGTGTTTACCATCCCTCACACTTAATAATTGAGGTCATTGGGATTATAAACTTTAATGTGTCAAATTGAATTCACTAGCAACACATTCCAAATCCGTTAATTATCAGCTTGGGGGCCTGTGGATTAACAAGAATTTGGCAAAAGCAAATAGATATACTGCTTTCTTTTTTTCCTTTTTTTCTTTTTGGGTGATGTTTTCTTAGACTCATTAGTGCAAACACATAGTTGAAACCAGATAGAATTCATTCTGTTTGCATTTTTCATGAGATAAGGAAAACAATTATATGAAAATGATATACTCTCGTACACAATAATATTTTTATAAACCTTTTAAAAAAAAAAATCAGTTATGCAAAAAGCATCATGCTATTTTCCTACATGAATAGGTATTTATTTCCAGTCAGATTCCTCATATTTATTTAGTTTGCTTTTACCAAGCGGAGTTCACCTGAGGCAAAATGTGATAGTAACCCAGGGATATGTGTGAAATCTTCTGATAAATAGTTCATCTTGTCATAATTATTTTAGATTCTTTAGACAGAACACGCCACAGTAATTCTATACCACACGGAGTGGCTATCAGGACAAAAACGAGGAGGAATTCCGTATGCGCTAGACAAAATAAGGGAGTAAAATTCAAAGGGTTTATGTGAAACTGTTATTTGAGCTCATTTGGTTTAGTTGTAGGGGGAAGGGAAAAGAGAGATGGTGGATAATTAGAAGATTTTGCTGCGGAATGGGTTGTGTCCTTGTTTCTTGTTGACAGTGCTGGTTTGTTGATCAACTTTCAGGGCTGTTGACCATATAATTAATCTGCATCAACATCTTTCATGAAAAATGGGAGACCTCACGGGTTGTCATGGTATGTGACAATGACTTTGGGAAAGTGTCGCAGCCAAGAGATGAGTCAGATAAAAGGCAACTTTGACCATAGATAAAGTAAAAAAACAAAGAGGCTCAGAAGAAACTTTTCTTGAGCTGTGAAATGGACAGGGGGGGGGGGAGATATATTGCAAGATTCACCTTCTACTCCAAATTATTGCAGAAGCAAATACAGCTAATACACTGAAGCACTCCTTGAACTAGTTTCAGTTAGGATTTTCATTGTCCATGTGTGAGATACCAGCCAGGGATGTACAATCAATTTTCTTGAGCATTCTACCCATACGTCACTTTTCTACTTTCTTGCCTTCCTTGTCCAGGAAAGACATGAAAGTTAGGAGTTGATTTTTCATGATGAGTTGAACGAGGAATCCAGCAGGAAAAGGTGATGGACATGTGGTCTTCATTAGACAGTCCAATCTTCCATGAAATCTTTAGGTTTACTAATCTATAAGTACCATCCTTAATAGGTAGAGCAGACTGATATTAATGGGTTCATGTGTATTATAGGAGCATTCTGGTTCCAATGTAATTATTAGTAGTTCAGGAGTAACTGGTCTCACCTAATTTTAATTGATAGTATCATCAGTTTTCATGTTTGTGTTTGTGTGTAATGGCACCTGTTCAAGGTTCAACCTGCGTTGCTTACAGTGAATCCAATAATGCTCAATGGTCTTCATCCCCAAAATTTAATCTCGATAATTAAGAAATAATTCATTGGTATTCCTTCAGTCATGGTGAACAGAAAGGTATAAACTCTACTAATTTAAAAGCAAACTAGAATTGCCATAAAAGAGTATCTTTGCAGACTACATCCTATATTTCTCCCCTACATGAAAATCTTAGCCACTGAGCCACCATACAGTAATCGTAATATTAACTTGGAAATTTCATCTAGAGACTAGATTTGATCTGAAATCAGATATGGACTTTTATATAAACTTCTAGATCAGGTGACATCAGTGGTAAAAGCCTTTCAGTTGAAATGCTTTTTTCCTCCCCCCAAATTCATTCGGTTTTCAAATTCTTTAAACAAACAAACAAATAAATATAGGAGAGGAAACTCTTATAGTACATGTGGGAGATTTAAAACATTTTAGCAATATAAACTTTCATGGCTGGTTTAGGAGAAAAGAACCAACATAAAATGCAAATAAGAAGCAAATCACATTTTTTTTTTCCTGAACAAAAGAAATATTTTGAAAAACCAAGAAGCCCACTGCTTTGTTGACTATGGAAAGTTTTGTGATGACAAGGAGCAGTCATTAAAATAATGCCAGATGGAAGCATTGTGTTTTTAACTTCGCAGTAATTTGACATTGGTTTACTAGGGCAATAAGAGTGTCATTATTTAATGGAAAACAATGTCACTTTCAAATGGCAAAGCTTAATCTTCTGAAGTTTTTATTGCACAATTTAAAAGATTGATTGGATTTGATTAGATTTTTGTCCTGAGGACATAGTAACTTCTGTGTGTCCCCTGAGCTAACCATTAGGTCTTTTTGAAGAGGTGGTCAAGCTTGAAAACTTGATAGCTGGTGTACATTTACAAGATGTGTTTATGGTTTGTTTGACACAGATGAACAACTGAAAGGCAACAATGAAACAGATTAATCTGTGGGATGACACAGACTCTTACTGAAAGGGGCATTTTGCAGTGCATGTTAGCACAAGCAGATTATCCCTTCTTGGAGCATTAAAGTGGCCACACCTTTGGAAAACTCGCTTGGCTGTTCAAAGGATGTCTCCAACTCTTTGCACATAGGTGTAGAAGCATGTTCATTGGCCATCCCAAAGAAGAATTTCATGGGGCAATGTTTGGCTTTGACTAACATATTCTGTTATTGCCTTTTCAAATGCCTTTTTCTTCTTCTTGTGCCATATCCGTCATGAGACATTGGTGAACATGTTGGCAATCCTATTTTTATCAACACCTGTAGACTAGACTGGGAAGGAGGAAGGAAGGAAGGAAGGAAGGAAGGAAGGAAGGAAGGAAGGAAGGAAGGAAGGAAAGAAGGAAGGAAGGGAAGGGTTGGGTTGGATAGGATTGAATTGGATTTAAATGTCTTCCCCAAAGCTGACTAAAACAGGAAATGATTGACAGCATTGCAAAGAGCCAATACAGAAGTACAGATTTCTGTTTGGAAAGTACAGCAGATGTGATCAAATATTTGGTTTAAAGTCTTAAATGATGTCAAATGGCTTTTGTTCTGGATATGTTCTTTGTTCCACTGATCAAGATGATCAATATTTAATTTTCTCCCCATCCATCAGTAAGTTCATCCATCCCCTATCTTGATATATAAGGGTTTCTACTGAGATCCAAAATGTTTAAAATTAGAAGGCAAAGGGAAAAGAAACTATAAAGTTTTAAAATAATTAATATTCAAGTTTACATGCAAATTATATATGAATGAGAAACAGAAGGAAATGTCACCCAAGGTATATGAAGGAATGAGTGTATTAATTTGGTTTAATAAATTGCAGTTCAAGGAAAGGACTTCTTTTGACTAATAATACTTATTCTCAGGAACCTTTTTGTAACCTATGTGTAAAAATGTTAAATATACCACAGTTTTTATCTTGTCATTAATTTTTTGTTGCCATCAATAAGTAATAAATACAGCACTATCATCCTTGTATAAGAATTGTAATTATGTGTCTGCAATCTAATTTTATTAGACAGATGAAGTCACCAAGATTGGAGAGGTTAATGATGCTCATTTATGCACGGCAATGTTATTCAATTTTAAATGCAAAAACCGAAAGAGATAACAAAATACATTTTAATTTACAGATGGTGGAATGATAATTGCTATACATTGACCTATAAAATTAATGCTACCAATCATAATTGCATTTTTTTTTTAAAAAAGTTAGCTGTTAGCTGACTTATACTTCTCCTAACTACTTGTAATTCAGGAAAGAAACAAACATGTAGAAAACTGAATCTAAAGCCATCAAACACTAAAAATTATAGCTGGGATGCTACAGAAAAAAAATGTGCATGTAAATGTCAAAGCAGAGTTCTATGAATGCTTTCCTGGTAAACTGAAGGTCAAACCCCCACCTCCCACCCCAAATAATCATAACTTAGGCAGTTATGAAACTGTCTCTCAGAATAGATGCAGTGTGTCAAAGCGTTTTTTGCCTAGGTAGCAGCTTCATCATGTTAGTCTTTGGATCTTTTTCATTTATATATTTTTCATGTATAAGATAGCAGATATAAGTATAAACATGATTAGGAATACATGAAAATGAATACAGATAAATGGGGGACATTAGGCCAGGGACGGTAGGCACATTGGTGCGCTTATGCACACCCCCTTACAGACCTCCTAGGAATGGGGTGAGGTTGACAGTAGGCAGTCTAAGGTTAAAGTTTTGGGGGTTTGGGGAAGAAACCACAGAGTCAGGTAGAACATTCCAGGTGTTGATCACTCTGTTGCTGAAGTTGCATTTTCTGCAATCGAGTTTGGAGCGGTTTACCTTAAGTTTGCATCTATTGTGTGCTCGTGTGTTGTTGTGCTTGAAGCTGAAGTAGTCACTGACAGGTAGGACATTGTAGCAAATAATTATATGTACTACGCTTAGGTCAGATCGAAGAAAGCGAAGTTCTAAATTGTCTAAGCCCAAAATTTCAAGTCTGGTGACATAAAGTATTCTGCTGCGAGCAGAGGAGTGGAGGACTCTTCTCTTGTGTGCAGAATTGTACAATGTTGGATCCAGCATAAACATGGCTATCCACAGGGGGAGAATGGGATGGGCGAGGACGAATCTTGATGAATAACAAACTTGATGATGTCAGCCTGCAAAGGTTCTGATTGATCAATGAGAGAGAATATGTGTAGTTCAGGTTTGAAATGATGGGTCCTTGGTGGTCTCTGAGCTTGCTTCTTTTCTTGCAGACATTTCATTACCCTAACTGTTCTGACCCCCTCCTCCGTCCAGGAACGAATGCTGAGACAAGCTTAACTGGAATGTCACAGCACTTTATTAGCAAGAAACCAAAACCTCGGTGGCTGAAAGCCAAGCATAACAAACAGATAAGAACCTTGGCAGCAACCCAGACTTCAACAGATAACAGCTTCTCCAGCATTAGGAATGACGTTGAATCCTGCAAAACCAGGCTCCTCCCAGTCTCTCTTTAAATACTATCTTGAGAGGAGCCTAATTGCAATTACCTGAGTCCAATTCTCTGGTAACTGCATAGCTGCTCTCTACGTCGATCTGGCCGGTGTTGCCGGGCATCCAGGAACAACTCCCTTGGCTCCTCCCCACTGCTCCAATACATGACATCTGGATCACACTCCCTTGTCTCCTCCCCACTGGTGCAAGGCTCATGGGCCTCCTGGTGGCCAACCAGCCTCTCTCTGCCCTGCTCGGAGTCAGAACCCTATCCAGGGTCCTCTACATCCTCCGAGCCGACTCATAGGGCCCCTCGTTGTTGGAGTCTGGTGGCAGCTCCAACAGCACCTGCTGGGCCACAACACCTAACTGTATATCAAAGAGTCAGAGCCTGAAGCATAGAATCACAGTATCGCAAAATCTTGTGGTTTACCTGTTTAGTGTATATACTTAATATAAGAATTATCTCTTCTCTCCTCTCCCCGACCTTATCCCACCCTTCTCGTCTTCATTCTTAACCTTCTTTCATATCTTACATATTCTGCAAACCAGAAGCGGTACTCAGCAGGTTCTGACCAGTTTCTGGAGAACCAGTAGTGGAAATTCTGAGTAGTTTGGAGAACCAGTAAATACCACCTCTGACCGCCCCCCCCCCACCCCCAAACTGTTCTCTGCCTCCTGAGTCCCAGGTGATCAAAAGGAAATGGAGATTTTGCAGTAACCTTCCCCTGCAGTGGGGAGAGAATGGAGATTTTACCGCATCCTTCCCTTGCCACGCCCACCCAGCAACGCCCATAGAACCAGTAGTAACAAATTTTGAATCCCACCACTGCTGCAAAGTGTTTGCATCAGAGTTCTTGAAATCTTTTTAATGATATAAAGGAATATTCATATTTGCTTACTTTAAGTGGACTATTGCTTGATTCTGGATAATTGAAGTTTTTCTTCACTGCTAAAATGCAGAACACTTGGAAATGTCCTGGCAGCCATTTATTAGCCTTTCACCTAAAGGAAGCAGTGCTAGTTATGAAATTAACTAATTAATGAACAATACCCCTTCTCATCAGAAACGGGCTTACATAAATTAAGCGTGAAGTTTAAAAATAAAAAAAACAGTTAATGAATATTAATTGTACACTTTTTAGATCTTGTTTGAAATCACTTCCTCGCATGCTTTGTTAGTTCCAACTCTTACTTCATTAACTTTGGTAGGTTCCTTTCCACTGAATAAAATTATCTTTATTCATATAATCTGTTCCATTAATTCTTTTGTAAACCTCAACTCTGATCTTACTTTAATCTATGGAAATGAGTTTCAGAATGCAGAGCGGTTCATCAGTTACAGCCCAATGTCATCGTTTATTGCTCCTTTTCTGCATTTTATTTTTTCACCCAAAGTCCTTCACGATGCGAGTACCTAAGGGTAGCCTTTTTGTATGAAGTCAACACTCAAGATAACCTTAAACGTTGTTTCTAATAGAAGCTATAGAATTGGTACTCTGTGGTATTCACTCAAGAACATGAAGCCATGCTGATTCCTGTCAGTTCCCATTGTTGCCATGCTCTGAAGCCTTCAGCTCTGTTCTCTGCCAAGTTATACAGTATCCTTTTAAACACCTTTCAGAGTTAGTGGCTACCTCAGGGGTTGGCAACCTTAAAAACTCAAAGAGCCACAAAGGTCCTAACCGGAAGCCAAGCTCAATTCTGGAGCTGACTGGAAGTCTGCTTCCACCCACCATAGAGTCTCCTCCTAGCATGGTGTTTTTTTTTTTTTTTACTTTTACTGACCGGAAGGCAAAAAAGAGGCTGAAAAACTGGTGCGTCTTATACACTGAATACAGCATTTTTTGCCTCCCCAAACTCCTCCCTCTTCACCAAAAGGGCCATGCAGAGCCCGTAGAAGGCTTTCAGAGAGCTCCTAGGAGCTGGGGAAGGCAGAAATGAGTGAAAAACTGCCTGGTTTTTGCTCAATTTTGCCCCCCCCTGCAGCACCCTAAAGGCTATTCATGCTTTTTTTTGAGGGGGAAAAAACGGGCATGTTTTCGCAAAAAAATGGGCCATTTTTGGGAAGTTTGCAGGGTGCAAAAACTTTTTTAAAAATTTGCTTATTGAAAACCTTGGTGAGTCTTATACTCCAAAAAATATGGCATGCATACATACATACATACATACATACACAAACACACACACACACACACACACATATACACACGCACACACAGACGTATATAAGCAAAAATGTGGGGGAAAACAGTGTTCTTATTTACTGACAACATCACAAAAAGGATAAATTAAAGCCATGGCTAGCAGGAAGCATGTCCCACTACGATATTAAATCCCATCGCAATGTCACAGCTATATTTACTGCATTTAATCGAACAGTAAAAAAAAATATATGTGTCACCACTTCAGTGCATCAATCTATCATCAAATGGAAATAATGTCTATAATTTTGTCATCTCTTCTCCACATACACCATTCCATGGGTTAATCTAAGATTCATGCCCTCTGCTAAATAGGCAAATACTAATATTTATATGCTAATTAATTGTTGAAGAGCTGGGGGGATATTCTGGTGGTTTGCCTGCCTTCTAGAACTGAGGGGCCATCAATCACTTTATCCTCCCTTGTTTTTAAATAATGCATTTAAACAGAACTTTCTTTTTATTTCCCATTATTCTTATTTTCAACCATGTGACAGCATAATATTTTTATTTGTCTTATGCTACGCTTATGTTAACTCAACCATAACTGGAGGTGGCACTAAATTAAGTTATACTGGAGACTTGAAACTATGCAACCAATTCAAGGGATATTGTTTTCGACATGAATAAAAAATGAGACACATTGAAATGAGTGCAGCGTACAAGAGTTTAATGTGTATGTATGTAGAAAATATAGGGGTATTGAATGGAATATATAAAAAAATATTGCAATTAAAAGTAAAAGTATAAGGTATCAGAAAACTGAGATAATTCTTCACCCCAATGATCATTCAGTACATGCAAAAAGTTGACAGGCAGAATAAACAATCTCTTGCTTAGTTAACCAACATTTATGTAGCTGAGACCTGGCATTATTATTTATTTTCAAATTATTAGATTTTGGAATTCAGATCTCTAAGGTCTGAAATGCATGGAACGGTGGTGGGATTCCAAATCTATTCCTACTGGTTCTATGTGAGAGCACTTCGTGCGCATGCTCGGAGCACTCAAAGACCGCCCTCGGTGTCAGCGCTGGTGAGCTGAGATGTTGGTTTTGTTTTTTTTTAGCTCAGCAATCTGGTCTGCCATGCAAATCAGCTGAGCTAAAAAATACCAAGGGAATGAAGGACAGGAAATGACAGGGGTGGGAGTGTGGGGCCAACCAGAAGTAGCATTTGCTGGTTCTCCAAACTACTGAAGATTTCTGCTACCGGTTCACCCGAACCAGTCTGAACTGGCTGAATACCACCCCTGAGTTTGCTGCTTTTCCTTGACGAGCTGTGTTTACCTATTTCCTTCGATTTTTCTTCATCACAAAATACTTTGTGGTTTGTCATCTTTGTGTATCCTAGAACGTGGGTGTCAGGCCTGCAATTATATTCCTTTTGGAATTTTGGCCTGCCACACTTTCCCTAATTTCATTATGCTGTTTCATTAGTATGGTTGATGGGGGGAGGGGCCTCATTGGCTGACCTTGTTACCATGTCTCTGCCAGTTCATGAATATTCTGACAAAATCAAGTTTTGAAAAAAGGAATCTAAATGTTATTAAGGTGGTGCACAAAAATCTACAGGGCAGGGCTGTAGCAAAAATGAAAATATAAAATACAACAATATAATAATGTACTAAGAATGCTTTCATATCCCAGTGCCAAATTAAAACGGTTGGCATTGGAATACATTTTTGTCTTTCACATAAAGTAACTGTCAGAATATAATTATGCTGCAGGTTTGTGCTTTCTGGTTCAAACAACATAGTAAAAAGAAAAAAGAATCACCCAAGCATTTGAAAAAAACATGTAAAAACAAGCATGGTCTGAGACAAAATACAATTGAAAGACTCTTCTTTAAATATGCATTTACATCAAATAGTCCGTGTTTACTTCCCCACAAATGAAAGTACAAAATGGTATGAGATAGGCTTATACGTGAATATATGAAGATGAATTCAGTTAGAAAGGGAGTGATCAAATCCAAGTATAGACACTGGAAGTATGCTCATTTTAGATCTAACAGCACTGATTTAACTTTATGCAAGAAACTCTTTATTGGTATTATTACCTTTTTATATCAAAGGTTTTTTTTAAATACAACTTTACACATATTGTAGAAACAAAGTGTTGGCTGGATCTTCCCTTTTACCTAATCCCTTTTACAATCATCACTTGGTTTCACATTCAGCCAAATAATTTTCTTCATTATTTTCCATTTTTTAATACTCATTTTTATACCCCTTATCTTTGTTGCTCCTACTCCTCCTCCTCTCCTCCTCCTCCTCCTTCTCCTCCTCCTCCTTCTTGTCCTCCCCTCCTCCTCTTTCTCCTCCTCTTCCCTTCTATTCACCTGGAAAGATACCCTTCTAAGTATTAATAAGATCTAACCCTCCTCCTCCTCCTTCTTCTTCTTCTTCTTCTTCTTCTTCTCTTCTTCTTCTTCTTCTTCTTCTTCTTCTTCTTCTTCTTCATCATCATCTCCTCCATCCTCTTCCTCCCCCTCTTCTTCCAAAACTACCCGAGTTGATTTGAACAAGTTACTATTCAAAAATTCAAACTTGGTAATTCTATCAAAACATAAGGTTCCCTGGAATCAGTTTCACATTGAATTTTTGAATAATATTTCTCCAAATTACTGATTGTGATGTGACTCGGTGATGAGGACCTGAACTTGAATGCTGTTAATGAAATTAGAAAGTAGGATCTACGTATTAGAAAGCTTGCATCTACATATATGAAATATAAAAGTTGTTCTATTAGATGGTCAACTATGAAATTTGTGTGTGTGTGTGTGTGTGTGTATGTCCATGCGCATGTGTGGGCACACACACACACATTAATAGCACCTCATGCAATAGTCAAGGAGAAAGATGACCTCTCTTGATATGATGGATGAGCTTATTTCAGATTGTCACTTAAAACTCAAGGAATAAAATGAAAGATGGATGTTACAATTAAATTTCCTAATTAGCAATGCTATCTGGTGAGCTTATCGGGATAATTTTAGAACAGTTGGAAGTTATCATCTTAGCTTTAGGTTTTTTTTTTTTTTTTACATATTTTATTCATTATTAGAAAGTGGCTGGGGAAAAAAATACAGAAACATTATTTTCCCAGGGGCTTAAAACCCAGTTTAAATGCCCAGAGAGAAAGACTGAAACCATTCAGAATGCAGACAGGGGATTCTAAAACAGAACTGAATGTCTTGAAGATGGCCATCCATTCAGCAGGGATAAAGATTTACTAGCTTTTTATATGCGGGAAACCTGTTGCATGTGACTGTGAGCAAGGATTTTGCCAGATCCCCTTGCTGAATATTTGAGCGAGCTTTCAGTTGGCTGAAAGAGCATTGTTTTATCTCAGCATGGGTTGCTGGATCAGAGTGTGACTCATTGGCTGTGTTGAGTTATAGGTAGATCAAAGACTCCTTCAAAATACCATCATAAATAAAGCAGGTTGTATGTCATCTCAAGTGTTTTAATATATGCAGGGGAAGATGACTCTTCTTGGTTCTCAGAGACAAGCCTAGATCAAAGTGACAGCTGGCGTCCCATAATGTGTGTTGGTGTCTAGGGGAGACCATTCCACCTCCCACTCCCCAAATAAAAAGAATCAATGCACTGTAGAAGCAAGAGAAAGAACTTTCGTGATTAGAGTTTGGAGGCTACTTAAGAAGCAGTCATAACACAAATGCAGTACTAGGGATAAGAGGTTCCACAAAACCGCGAAGCCCTTATCCGCACTGACATAAGTGCGGAGGGCAAATCCGCGCCGTTCGACAGCGCTAAGGAAAAACGCGACCCTACCGCGATGACGTATCGTGGAGGGCAAATCTGTGCCTTCCGAAGCACTCAGCACCCTAACCCTAACCCTAACCCTAACCCTAACCCTAACCCTAAACCTAACCCTAACCCTAAACCTAACCCTAAACCTAACCCTAAACCTAACCCTAAACCTAACCCTAAACCTAACCCTAAACCTAACCCTAAACCTAACCCTAAACCTAACCCTAAACCTAAACCTAACCCTAACCTAACCATAAACCTAACCCTAAACCTAACCCTAAACCTAACCCTAAACCTAACCCTAAACCTAACCTAAACCCTAACCCTAAACCTAACCCTAAACCTAACCCTAAACCTAACCCTAAAGCAAATCCCTAAACCTAATCCTAACCCTTACCTTAATTTAAATCGCTTTCTGCTGCCGCGCTGTTTTAAAGCGCCCTTCTTTCGCCGCGCTGTTGTCGCGGCGGTGATGACGTGCGGTGATGACCTCGCGGCTTTAGCAACGCAGTTTTATCACCCGCTATTTTGACGAGCACGGTTTTGTCGTGCCACGGGGATAAGATACTCAACTCTGAAATCAGCATGATTCAGAATTTTAAATGCAACTTACTAGGAGTTTATTTATTTATTGAATTTATATTGCCGCCTATTTGGCCATTGGGCAACTCTACATGGGGATGCCCTTGAAGAGTATAGGGAAGCTCCAGTTGGTGCAAAATGCAGAGGCCCACATGGTTTTTGTGCAGACCAAGAGTGGGTTGCTGCGGGGATTGCTTTGCGCGTAACTTGAGTGAAATGTTGAGGTGAGTTGAGCATGCTCAAAACATGAACAAATGATAAAAACCAGCTACTAATGACAACGGTGACCGTGGAACTGGTTCAGGGGCGTGGCCAGCCTGCCATCCCTACTGGTTCAGAAACACAGTCCCAATTTCCCCTACTGGTTTGCCCGAATCGGTGCGAACGCGTAGCAACCCACCTCTGGTGCAGACCCTGTGTGGCACATTTATCACCTCTCCTGTGAGAGCTGCATTGGCTGCCGATTGCTTCTGGGTGCAATTCAAGGTGCTGGTTTTCACCTTCAAAGCCCTTCATGGCTTGGGACCAGGTTATCTAAGGGAACCGCTCTTGCCAGTCACATCTACCTGACCCATCAGAGTGGGGAGGCAGGGAATGTTGCGGGTCCCATCCCTGAGGCGGATACAGCTGATGGGACCAAGAAGAAGGGCCTTCTCATTACAGAAGATAAAACCTCATTTAAAACAATAAAACTAATAAAAAGAATGAAATAAATTAACCATAATATAATAAAATCACCCCACACCCCTGCGACAAGCAGATCACATGAGCCATTTATGGGCTCTATCCCGCTCGGGTTCCCCAAGCCCGCTGGCAGAACCAGGTGTTCAATGCTTTCCTGAGTGTGTTACAATAGAGGCCATTCTAATCTCGGGGGGGGGGGATGATGTTCCAGAGAGAGGGAGCCCACCATGGAGAAGGTCCTTTTCTGGTCCACCGGGTATCTATCTATCATCCATCTATCCATCTATCCATCCATCCCTATCCATCCATCCATCCATCCATCCATCTATCTTTATCTATCTCTATCTCTATATCCATCTCGATCTATCTATCTATCTATCTATCTATCTACTATCTATCTATCTATCTATCTAATCATCATCTAACTATCTCCAGCTCCAGCTCCAGCTCCAGCTCCAGCTCCAGCTCTATCTTCATCCATCCAATCCATATCTATCTATCTGTCTGTCTGTCTGTCTGTCCATCCGTCCATACTGTCCGTCCATCCCTCCATCCTCCATCCCTCTCTCTCTCAATCTCAATCTCTATATCCATCCCTATCTCTCAATCTCTCCATCTCTTGATCTTTTGATCTCTCGATCTATCTTCATTCATCCATCTATCCATCCCTATCTATCTATCCTTCCATCCATCTGCAATTATGCAAAAATTATGGCTATGGTTTCAGAAATATTTTCACTCTTACCATTTAAACAACGCAAATCAATCTGTAGCATTTTGCTTGTCTTGCTTATTTTAGTTTTTTATTGGGGGCAGCAAAGTCCAGATAATGCAGCTTCCTATAGAAATAGCAATCTTGGGCATCTCTGTTTTTCTTTTAAAATGTTCATACCGACTGCCTTCCCAGCAGGACAATTCTCAAGTCAGTTTGAGTTAGACTGGTGAAATCCTGCAGTTTGACAAGCACTTTTAAGCCCTAAATGTGCCAGCAGATGAACATTAGCCTTTGTGGCTCTGGGCAGCTGGAATAGTCCATTGGGAATGAATCGCTCAAAAAGGGATATTCCTAATCTGTCAAAGATTAATAGGGACGGGGGGGGGGGGAATCAGCAGCAACAAGACCAACCATCCTTTATGCCAATAAACACTGCAATAGTTAAGGTTGAGTCACATGTTTGTTATTTGCCCCAAGGAAACATAATGGAAAGACGGACCAGCTCTCAGCCACTGCCAGTTCTTTCGCTTCTTTGTTGCCTTGAGAAGCTACAGGGCTTTTAGCAATTTTCTTCCCATTTCTTAGCACATGTTTTAGGAACAATATCCTTTTAAGCTTGAAAGCACGTCAACGCTACCTGAGACCCAGTTAATACGTATGCTGTATTCTGTTACACCACAATTCTGGTGCATTGCACTTGAATTTATTTTCCGAGCTGTTCAGAAATCCAGGGTAGGGGTGTGAGTATTTGCAAGCACACCTACCTGGGTGTCTACACTCTTATAAAATGAAGCCGCATGATTGAATACTGTGGAAATGACCTCTTGGGGTTCATCCATCCATTACATTAACCTGCTGGCTACAAAATCTTTGAAAAATGAAAAGCAAAATTAATCAAATGAGAATCGCTGACCTCGGCCGATCTCACAAAAGTTAGGTAGGGGCGTATCTGGTTCACTCCAGGATGGAAAGCTATTGGAAAACTAAAACAATACTAAGAACAACAATTAATGCCGGTACACTAGACTGGGAAGTTAAACAAGAAGCAAGGAAATACAAATGCGCCCTGAAATAACCAATTTTGTTGTATTTAAGTACAATGACAATAAAGATTATACTTATACAATTACCGTATTTTTCAGAGTATAAGACACTCCGAAGTATAACATGCACCTAGTTTTGGGGAGGAGAACAAGAAAAAAAATACCTGCCTTGCCTCCAGCAATTTGCCTCTTTGCAGCAAACAGCAAATAGCCTGTTTCTGCCTCTGCCTCCCAGCAATTTGCCCTCTTTGCAGCAAACAGCAAATAGCCTGTTTTCTGCCTCTGCCACCCAGCAATTTGCCTTTTTTGGTAGCAAATAGCCATTTCAGTTTCAGCACAGCCTGACTAGCACAAGTGTTCCGGATGGCGAGGATCAGAATGGGCGGAAAATAGGACATGCAGAGGCAGAAAATGGGGTGCATAGAGGCCAAAAATGGAACACGTGGAGGCGGCAATAGGCAACCGCAATCCCTGCAGCCTGAAACAGCTGATTGTCGGGAGGCCGATCCAAATGACAATCAGCTGCTTGAGCTAATCAGGCTGTGCTGAAGCTGAAACTGAAACAGGCTGTTTGCTGCAAGGAAGCAAATTGCTGAGAGGCAGAGGCCAAAGGGTGGGGGCCGGAGAGTGGGCGGGACTACATTGGTGTATAAGATGCACCCAACTTTTTACCTTCTTTTAGGGGGGGAAGAGTGTCTTATTCTCCAAAAAATATGGTACATATCACCAAGTTACCGAATGTTGAGCTTGATTCAAAAAAAAACTTACTTTAGACAAACTAGTAACCCCCCTCCCCGAAGCTGTCTGGGAAGTAAAAATACCATGAGTTAAAATTAATATTATGACAGTTGTATTTTAGGTCATTTAGAAGGCACTAGATTGTCCATCCTGTCTCCTGATGTTTTAAAAGAGAGCAGGCGAGTCTCTGTGGAAGAACTAAGGCGAGCCTGACTGGAAAAAAGTTCTTCATAACTTTTTAACTACATCTCCTGTGAAACTGGTTCTTCTGCCCTTTTTCATCTCAGACATATTTTATTCCTGGAGCCATCTGTATATACTGAAGATAGCCAGTTCCCTGAACTTTCCTTCTTAGATCTTGTATTCCAAATCATTTTGTGCCAAGTCACTTCTCTGAAGTTGCTCCTCTTCTCCTGAGATGTTCCTTCTCCATACTTCTTAATTTATTCACTTAAACTGTTCTTGAGTTTTTAAAATATTATACCTGATGTGAATACACATCTTGACAAGGGCATGGGCAGCAAAGAAGGAAACCCAGAACTCTCTCAAACATAGAATAGAATCACAGATGGTATTCAGCAGGTTCTGCTACCAGTTCTGGAGAACCGGTAGCAGAAATTTTGAGTAGTTCAGAGAACCAGCAAATACCACCTCTAACTGGCCTCGCCCCCATCTATTCTCTGCCTCCCGAGTCCCAGCTGATCGGGAGGGAATGGGGATTTTGCAGGAACCTTTCTCTGGAGTGGGGAGGGAATGGAGATTTGGAGTATCCTTCCCCTGCCATGCCCACCAAGCCATGTCCAAGCCACGCCCAGCAAGCCACGCCCACAGAACCGGTAGTAAAACATTTTGAATCCACCACTGAATAGAATAGAATTCTTTATTGGCCAAGTGTGATTGGACACACAAGGAATTTGTCCTTTGGTGCAGATGCTCTCAGGGTACCTAAAAAGACAAAATCATTCATCAAGAATCATAAGGTACAGCACTTAATGATAGTCAGAGGGTACAAATAAGCAATCAGGAAACAATATCAATATAAATCATAAGGATACAAGCGACAAAGTTATATTCCTGCAGTCATAAGTGGGAGGAGATGGTGATAGGAACGATGAGAAGACTAATAGTAATGCCGCCCGGAGTCCTTCGGGATTGGACGGCCTAGAAATTCAATGAATGAATGAAGGAATGAATGAATGAATGAATGAATAGAATGAATGCAGCCTTAGTGAATAGTTTGACAGTGCTGAGGGAATGATTTGTTTAGCAGAGTGATGGAATTTGAGGGAAAAAACTGTTCTTGTGTCTAGTTGTCTTGGTGTGCAGTGCCCTATAGTGTTGTTTCGAGGGTAGGAATTGGAACAATTTATGTCCAGGAAGTGAGGGGTCTGTAAATATTTCACGGCCCTCTTTTGACTCCTGCAGTGTACAGGTCCTCAATGGAAGGCAGGTTTGGCGGTAATTGTTTTTTCTGCTAGTTCTAATTATCCTCGGAAGTCTGTGTCTGTCTTGTTGGGTTGCAGGAATATACTGCCTGTCTATCGCTTATCTTTCCATCCTTTATATATCTATCTCCCCATCCATTCAGTCATCCATTCATTCACATCTCTCTCTCTCTCTCTCTCATTCTTTTTTCCTCTCTCTCATTCTTTCTTTCTCTCTCATTCTTTCTTTCTCTTTCTCTCTCATTCTCTTTCTCTCTCTCATTCTTTTTTTTCTCTCTCATTCTTTCTCTCTCTCTCATTCTTTTCTTTCTCTTTCTCTCTCATCTGGTCTCTGTCTCTCTTTCATTCTCCCTCTCTCTCTCTCATTCTTTCTCTCTTTCATTTTTCTTTCTCTCTCTCTGTCTCTCTCTCTCATTCTTTCTCTCTCTCTCTCATTCTTTCTCTCTCTCTCTCACTCATTCTCTCTCTCCTGTATTCAGTCCATCTTTCTGTCTGTCTGTCTGTCTGTCTGTCTGTCTGTCTGCCTGCTGCCTGCCTGCCTGCCTGCCTGCCAGCCTATCTATCTATCTATCTATCTATCTATCTATCTATCTATCTATCTATCTATCTACTATCTATCCATCCATCCATCCATCCATCCATCCATCCATCTATCATTATCATGTATCTAACTAACTACTATTAATTGTGTGGTATGTATGTATGTATGTATGATTATGTATGTAGTAGTATGAATGATCTGTTGTGTACTTCTTGGAGAATTATAATTATACATTTTCTTATTAGGGGTTATGGCCATCTCTTTTTAAGTAAACTTGCCAATGAAATAGGAAATAAAATGAGGTGTCGAACTCTCCCAGAATTCACAAATAAATCAGCCTGAAAGTTTGGATTTGCAAGTCCTAAATCAAAGGTTACCATTTGAATAGGAACAATTAGAGGGAAGACGAGTGTGATCTCTATAGAAAACCTTAAGGCAAGAGAGAAGGATTTTTTTTTTTGGGGGGGGGGGGAGACAGAGGCAAAGCTCTTTACCAGAGCACAGTCTGTTGGATTAGGAATAAGAAAGGAGCTGCCCTAGTTATCATTCAGTCTCAAAAAGATGATTGAAAGGTTAACTTGGATAATTGGGACTTTTAAAAAGAAAAAAAATCAATGTAGATCAGAATGCTTCTGATTAGCATTTCAGTCACTCTAGATATCTTTCCCCGTGGTATTCATGGTGTATCCTCATGACAATGTTCTTCATTTTTCTTTCCTCATCTCGCCATCAGAATTCTGTGGCTTCAGAGCATGAAATCGTTCAGGAGTTGCTTATTAAGTTTCCTTCTCTGCAGAAAGTCTGCACCTTCCTCTCAGGTTTTCTGAAATGTCCTTCTTCTGCTTGAGAAATGACATTTGGCTCCACTGGCAATGTCAATCACAATGGAGAGAGAGCAATTTTTTCCCCTCTCCCTCTACTTGGTGTTGGCTGTGAATTAAAGGACAGTAACTCATCACATGCCAGAACTTTCATGCTTCTTCTTTTTTTTTTAATATAACTGCTCTATGGCCTTTGATGTCACCTTCTACAATTATCTCAACTCGCTGCCAAGGATTGCAAATCACTCAGATGGGCTAGGTTGGCCAGCTTGCAAGCGGAGAAATCCGAACATTGGAAAGACTTGAAGGTATAACGCATGATGATGGTTGATCTATCCATCCCATGGCCGTGTGTGACAGCCAAGACGTGAGAAGAAATAACAGCAGTGCCCATCTTTTCACTAAATAAAGGACCTGCTGGCTGGGGAATTCTGGGAGTTGAAGTCCACACACTGTCACGCCCTCCTGCCAGAGTCTGAATCTGCGAGGGAAGATGAGCTGGAACAAGATCTGACAGAGATTGAGAAGGCGGCTCCGTTAGCCTTGGAGGAAACTGGGGAAAGGTAGAGACAGGCCAGGCAAGGCTTCTCTGAATTAGTAAGGCCTGCAGGCAGAGAGGAACAGAGACAGGATGAACAGGAGAGGCAGAGCTCAGGCGAGGAGCAAGGACCACTCCCTCCTGATCCAAGGCCTCTGAGAGTGCAGAGAAGGCATGATCAGTGCAGACTGAGTAAGTTACCCAGCAGGAGAGCACCCTGCCCATCTTCACAAGGCACATCTGGGCAATGAGACTTAAGGAAATGCTGTGGGGAGGGGCATTTGTTGGGAACAAACGCTGAGATCCTGAAGTCTTTCATGCCGATGTTTGAACTTGCCAAGATTCCTTATATTCTTGTCGGCGTTTTGGATTAATTACTTGGATCTTTTACTCCTTGAACTCCGTGATTTGCCCTTGATTTGCCAAATACATTTGGATTTATTGCCGTGCAGCCTTGGTGCAGACAGGGCTGGGATGGACTGATTGCAGCCAGAGGCTGCTTGAGGTGTGTGGGTGTGTTTGGGGGGGTTGTTATCACTCTGCTCTGGGACTTGCAAGAAATGTGGGAACGTTTGGGGAAATTTGGAGCAATAAAGGGGTGGTTTGTCCTGCCCACTGTTTGTATGATCTCTGTACCATGCCCTGGGTCATCACACACACCTGATAGAGTATCAAGTTGAGAAACACTGGTCTAAAGATATTCTGTTCCATGTTGACAGCACTCCAGCTATGGAATTCATCCACCATGATGGTTCTTTGGCCTTTCCACTCTTCTTTTCCCAAAAGACAAGAATTCATTATTGGGGCATTTATTCCCGACTGCCTTAAGAAACTGCTTTCTAAAATGAACTCCATTTTTAATAAATTGTTCCTTTACGCAATTCTTGCCTTGGACTCTGATTTACTTGTTGGATGCTATTTGGAACCCTGACAGTTTTTTTAATTAATATAGGATGCCCTACATCATTCCTTCCCCCACTTTAAAGTATTCATTTCCCCGCATTACAAAATTGCAGTCCAAACGTGGGCAGCCATGTTCCTGCTTGTTTGTAGCTTTCTTTCCTTAAAAAAAAAAACCCTTAATAGCAGCTTCTTTTGCAGCCACCGTTGTGTTTGTCAAGACAAAAACCCCGTTGAACTCATTAGAACGTACATCCAGGCAAATGTGTTAAAGATGGGCTCCAACGTGTGTTTTGCCTGTTTGCTGTAGCGGTAATTGCTGACTGCGAAAGAAAGCGTGATAATCATCAACATGTATATAGCAAGAAGAACAATGTTTTGGGAAACTGGTCAGGTAAACAAAAAGGCCTTTCAAAGCAAACACCTTATGTTTGAAATTGAATAAACGGGGAGCCAAACTTTAAAAGAGAAAGCAAACAACTTCTTTGTCGCCGGGATGAATATTTATTGTTTTGAAGACACAGATTGTTTTGAGCAGATTAATTTAAGTACACAACTTCTGTAAACAAGTATGTGTTTTTTATTTTTATTATTATTATTATCATTATTCGTCGGAAGGGTGATTCATCATTTGCTGCCTGCTTAAAATGGGAAATAGCCATAAAAGGAGAAAAAGGGCAATGCTGACCAGATATAATTAGGACGGTCGGAGAAGATGGTAGCATTTTCTTTCCCCGGCTATGGAGATGCCATTGCTGAGCAAATTACATTCTCTTTTGCAAATGACTAAATAGATTACTCTGACATTCACTTTATCAGGCGAAAATAAATCAAGGAACAGGGATTCCTTGGAATTGCAACAACTGGAAAATGCAAATTATAGTAACGATGGGGTGGAAATATAGAATGGCTTTTTATTAACGGTAGAAAAGTTGGAAATCCAGACGGGTGGGAAAAAATTGCACCTAGCTGTTTAATCCAGTTCTCATCTTTGCCTAATAAAGAGGCATTGTATGGAATGGCTGATTTGCATCCTGGACAATGTGGTTACCAATGTTTTCCCGAAAATAAAACCGCATAATTAAGCTTTTCAGCGCATGCACTAAAATAAGCCCTCCCCCAAAAAATAAGCCGTCACCAAAAAATATTGCAGCACAGCAGCAGCCATGAGGCAATTACGCTCGCCACCTCCTGCACCTCAAAAATAATAAGACCTCCCCAAAAATAAGTGCTTGGGGGTCAAAAGAAATAAGACCCTGTCTTATTTTTGGGAAAACAAAGTATCTCCAAGTTGAATTTCTTAACCTCTTTAGGACAATAAATTAACATCCAGGAAGGACTGATATTTTTTGCTTCTCCTTTTGCAGTGGAAGATGCGAGACAATTGTGGGAGACAAGCAACTTGGAGAAAATTGAATTGGGGCATACTTCATCTCATAGGAAAGTGTGAAGCTGCTCACACTTCCTGCCTCTTGCCTGCAATGCTGTAAGCTGTCATGCTCAATGTACCAGAATGTACCAGAATGTATTATTTGAAAGGCAGATTAAAACCACTGTCTTCCTGCAGTGAATGTTCCAGGCTCAACAAACCTGAATGGTGTCGTTCCAGATTTACTGACGCCTACAAGGGGTTTCTCAGTTATTAACAAACAAAAAAAGAAGCAGAGAAAAAGGAAAAGGAAAAAAGGGAAAAGAAAGGGGAGGGGAGAGGAGAGGAGGGGAAGGGAGGGGAAAGGAGAGGAGAAAAAAATAATAAAAAAGTTTCCACTGGATACAGGATTTATTTTTATTTGAAAATGGTCTAAATGAAAGTTCAATACAATAAATTTAAAGTATATGTTATTGTTAACATTTTTATTGATTGATTGGCACCCAAACGGAATTATAGTATCATTACAAGGAAGTCATTCATATTCAGTTAACTTGATATTATAGTATAATGCTATAGGAAGGGAGGGAGGAAGGGAGGAAGGAAGGAGAAATAGGTAGGGAACAATAAGAGGAAAGCTAGGGAGGAGAAGGGAAGGGAAGGGAAGGGAAGGGAGGAAGGGAGGAAGGAAGGAAGGGAGGGAGGGAGGAAGGAAGGAAGGAAGGAAGGAAGGAAGGAAGGAAGGAAGGAAGGAAGGAAGGAGAAAATAGGAAAGGAACAATAAGAGGAAAGCTAGGGGAGAGAAGGGAAGGGAGAAAGGAAGGAAGGAAGAAGAAGGAAGGAAGGAAGGAAGGAAGGAAGTGTTCAGCTTACCTTTGACTTGTGGTGACTATGTTCTTACAATTTTATTGACAAATATATGGAAACATGTTTCCTATCATCTTCCACTGGGATGATGGATGATTTCTCAACACAGCCAGCAGCTGTGGAATTTCCATACAGTACCTCAATGGTCCTCAAACAATTAAACCCCTGTAACATGTCCAGAGATGTAAGCAGTATTCTCTAGGCATATTTCCCCTTTCAAATAAAACCATGCTCCAAGAATAATGTAAACTGCCCCCTTATTGGCTAATTTTTAGTAAGAACCTAGATGCCGTATCCGCTTTCTTGCTTCGAGAAGACTTGGAGCTGGAAAACTGAAGGAAGAGAAGAGGCAATATGAAAGAGGTTAACAAGCCTGTGTTTGAGACCTGAGCGCTGCCATGGGGCCGGATGAGCTCCCATCCTTTGCTCCAGTGCCTCCTAGGTGTATCTCAGGTGATGATAACATCACCAGGTCATCCTTTCAGCCTAGAAGTGCCTTGGCGCTTCTGACAAAAGCACAATGCAATGCAATGGAGAAAAGAAGAGAGAAGGTGGAAATATAGACGTTCATGACTTCCTGACATCCCAAATGTACCAAATTCGGCTTTCCCCTTTTATTATTCCACAGAAATGCATTTTTAAAAAAAAAAAAAAAAAACTTTCTCCTTCCCTCCCTTTTCTCTGGCTGGGGGCACAGTAGATTCATTACGATTAGTTTGCTAGCTGCATATTTGGTGGTGCAGGTATAATCATCATGAAAAGACGTTGCAAGGTTAGAAAAATATTGCTACAATTTACTCCAGCGGGGCCCGTTGTTACTCAAAACTCAACTGACTGCCTCCAAGATTGGCCTTGAAAGCCAAATGCAATGCGAAGCAACCAACTATATCCTTAGAATTGGAAGATGTCAGAAATAATATGTGAATTGATGTGCCTCCAGTCTAAAGTTCTTTGCATTTCCCTCCGGTTTTTTTTGTCGCGAAAGAAGGATTGTTGGATTGTTGTTGTTGCTGTTGTTGCTGTTTTTAAATTTTCCAGAAACACATCTCTGCCTGATACAATCCTCTCTCTTTATCACCATTAAGCCAAAATGTTTCGAATTACGATATTTAAACTTAAAGTCTGGTTTAAAAGGAATGGGATGACTGCAGAGGTGGGTTCCTACCAGTTCACACCTATTCGGTAGAACCAGTTCGTCAAATCTACCGAATCTGTTAGAAGAGGTTCCACCAGTGGACCCGGAAAGCAGGCCACACCTACAGAAGAGGTTCCAAATTTTTTGAAACCCACCACTGGTCCTTGGATATGATTATTCTACACTATCAAGCTCATATTTATAAAACTCAGTGCCTCTGTGAAAGGTAAGGATGACTACTGCGTTTGTGGTGCAATCAGAACATTGCGTGTGTTGAAGTTGTTTTAACGCAAACCAAAGATGCCTTTTAAAAACAAGTTTACATCCTATTCTTATGCATGCCAGTGCTGTGTGTGAGGTAATTTAAGGTGGTTCTGACAAGTGTCGTCGGCATCTTCATATCCGGTCACATGGGCGGCAAGCCACTCCCATCCGGTCACATGGGCAGCAAGCCACTCCCACAAAGGAGGCCACACCCACAGAGTAGGTTCAAACAATTTTTGAAACCTACCACTGGATGACTGCCTCGTGGCAGCAGCTTGAGCAGCCCCATCCAGCAGGACTCCATGTGGTTGTCGGCCTACTTCTTCTCTTTGCTTGCAGCCACGATGGAGCAGGAGGCCAAGCGATGTGCCGGTGCTGCAGCCCTGAAGCAGTTCTTGGGCCGTGGATGGCATGGTTGTGGGGGCCCTGAGGTACGACAGTGAGGGGCAGTGAAGCATCTCCACCCCACTTGCCTCATCTTGTGTTGGTGGCACCACAAGCAACCAGATGGAATGAGCATCCAGCCAGCTGCACAGGTACTTAAATAGCGTGACCCAACAAAAGGGCGAATGACAAAACCGTGCCCGACTAAACCGCGTCGCTAAAACCGCGACATCATCAACATGCCGACAACAGCGCGGTGACAACAGCGTAGAGACAGAAGGGCGCTTTACAACAGCGCATCGACAGAAAGCTGATTTAACTTAAGGTAAGGGTCAGGTTTAGGGTTAGGTTTAGGGTTAGGGTTAGGTTTAGGGTTAGGTTTAGGGTTAGGGTTAGGGTTAGGGTTAGGGTTAGGGTTAGCGTTAGCGTTAGCGTTAGCGTTACGTTTAGGGTTAGGTTTAGGTTTAGGTTTAGGTTTAGGTTTAGGTTTAGGTTTAGGTTTAGGTTTAGGTTTAGGTTTAGGTTTTGTTTTACAGCGCGCTTCTGTCGCCGTACTGTTGTCGGCGCGATTCAGTGCTCATTCATCGGAGCGCTTTAGAACATGCGGTTTTGTCACCGCGGTTTAGTCAGGCACGGTTTTGTCATTCGCCCTTTTGTCAGTGAACCCTTAAATAGGGTTTATTTTGAGGGGGTGCGGGGGAAGTGGGGAGTTGCTGCTGGTTCGGACCAGTATGGCCGTACCGGTAGTGGCCTGGAGCAGCTGAGAGCGTACCGGTATGGTGGCTCATTTGGCCCATCCTCCTGCCTGCACTCTATAGCTGTGTTTATGCCAAAAGGCGCACTGCGCAAACGCGCACAGCGTACGGTGCCTGCGTGACCCCCAACAAGCAGCTGGGTGTCCTAGGGGCAGTGGATCACGCATGGGTGCAAAGTGCACTTCAGGTGCATGCACAAACAGACCGCAATCAGCATCCCGGTAGCAACATTAAAAGCAAACCACCACTGGTGTGAGGAGCATGTGTAGAAGCATGTGTAAAAACATGCTAGGACTTATTTTCCAGATAGGTCTTATTTTGGGGAAAACAGGGTATTAATAGTAGCAAGTGCTTTCCTATTTAAGATTCAGTTAATAATGGTTAGTGCAGACTATGTTTACACTCTTTTAACATGCACATCTCCACTCCCATAACATTTTCATAATAATCTCTGCTGGCGCAAACATGCATAGCTCCAATTAATACTAATAAGGGCTTGGTGCTCAGCAGAGAGAAGACACACAGAGTGGTTTCCCTCCCTTGGAACGGAGAAAATGGTAAGGAAAACATTGGCATCCCTTAATGGTAATCTCCTAATATAAATGCAGCTTGTATTTCTTCTTCTTGGCTTTTTTTTTATATATGCAATTAGCAAAATGCTAGGTTTCAGGAGACACAGTTTGTGGCTGGAAAGACACTGAGGATATATACATTGCAAAGAGATTCCTTCTATGGTTTCAGTCCATAAGAACAAGTCAAATTCGTAAGTGGGGTTTAACAGGATTTCCCCCCATCCTTTCACATATAAAGTGGGGAATTTTATATTTCTGTCATTAGAAGAAGGCTGTTCTGACCCAGGCTTCCTTAGAAAGCAAGAAGCAAAGTCTTGGTCCCGACAAAACCTCTTTTATTTACACAACTGTGAATTCCTTTCATTCACAGTCAGCACGGCTTATCAAGCAGTCTTTCAAAGGCATGTTTATCTACACGCACCTTATCCCGTTAGGAGCGCTGCCAGATAACTAGTGTCCAAACACAGAGTAAAGCAAAACTTGGCACAGAGTTTCTCACAAACAGAACTTTCCAGACTGACGAATGAATTGTTTCCTGCAAAACCGCACTCCCTGTTCATTCCTCTTTTGTTTCCTATGGGAGGGGCTAATCACATCCTAGGTGTGGCTTTACTTTTGAGTCAACCCTGCTTTCTTAGTTGTTCTTGTCTGCTGGCAGCTCTGCACATGCACACACTGGGAACAGGCTCCAGCTGTTCTTCTGCCTCGCTGCTGTCTAGTGCTCTCTCTGCCTCCGATGCAGAGCCCTCATCTGAGCTTTCCTCAGCCCTCAAGACTGGCCCATGGCCCAGGTGCTAGTCGTCACTTATAAAGCCCTACATGGTATTGGACCTGGGTACTTGAGAGACCACCTCCTGCCAATTACCTCCCATAGACCCATTAGATCCCACAGATTAGGCCTCCTCCAAATTCCATCTGCCGGCCAGTGCTGGCTGTCGACCACCCGGAGGCGAGCCTTCTCTGTGGCTACTCCAGCCCTTTGGAACGAGCTCCCCGTGGAGATTCGGACCCTCGCCACCCTTCAGGCCTTCCGGACAGCCGTTAAGACCTGGCTGTCCCAGCAAGCCTGGGGTTGAGTTCTCCCCCTACTCGAATTTGCTGTGCTTGCTGTGCTTTTTAAATCGTTTGTATCGTTGTCCTGTTTTTGTCTTACTTTTCTGTATTTGTTCCCCTTCCCTTGGCTTTTGTTCAGCTGCCCTGAGTCCCTTCGGGGAATAGGGTGGCTTACAAATCAATAAAATACACAAAAATACACAAATAAATGTTCCTCCCCAACCTCCTCACTGTCCGACTGCTGCCAGCTCTGCAAGCCACCGATGGACCACAACAAAGGGGCAGAAAAATGGTAGAAAGCTGAAATAGGATTCCTCTTCAAGGTTTTGAATAGTTTTTGTAAAACTGCTTCTGGACTCAGTGATATTTTTCAGCTCAACTAATCAGATTTTCAATATTGTGTATTCACAGTTCAGTTCTCCTCACCTCCATCTGTCAGTGACATCATTCTGCCTTGATTCTTTTGAGGAATAATTCTTTTATACAATCAGCGATGTACTAAACAAGATTTCCACTATCCTGGGTTCATATTAATATCAGATAGCAGTGATGCAGCAGCCATGTTGGTGAACCTATGGGACAAATGCCGGAAACAGCATGGAAGGCCATCCCGTATGGCTTCATTGGCTCCCCTTCAGCATGCCTGTGCCTGCACACACACCAGTTAGCTGGTCTTCGCATTGACAGCAATGTTCAAACCCAGAAGAGCAGCATTCTGTCATGTAAGCGTGTGATGGCACCTGAACTTCTGGCATGCACATGTGTGATGGGCAGCTGTTCATCAGGCATGTGCATGTGCCGGAAACCAGAAGTTTACATGCCAGCGTGCACATGCATGATGGAATGCTGATCTTCCAGGTTTCAACACTCCCATGCGTGCAAGGCGGGATGATTTTGCGTGCCATTTTTGGCACGCAGGTCGGTACGCAGTGATGTAAAAGGTTAGCCTTCACTGATGTAGAGTGTAGGATACTTTCTTGAGTTTCTTTCCACTTTCTTCCCAAACCTAGATGGATTTTTGGTTAAAATTTAAGGTCACTAATTGGTTCATGTACATAATCATTTATCTCTAGAAACATATTGAGTTCAGCTCTGTGGAGTAGAGTGGATTTGTGACAGTCCTGTGGAGTAGAGTAGATTTGATTCTTTATGACAAAGGATTGTTCTTTTTTTAGGATTGAGTAAATTATTTTTTTTCTACTCAGGAAACAATTGTCTAGAAACAAGAAGAAGGACATAGTTGCTTGCACTGAAACTTTAAGAGGATAAAGCATAAATCACATGTGTAAGTTGAAGAATGGAGACATTTTTTAAAGGTTATCTAAGCTATGTTTGACCAAATTGTCCATAAGGGTCAACATGTTTCTGTAATTTTCAGGAATTCGGGTATCTGCCTGTACTTGGTAGCAATAACATGATTACATGAGTGCAAAAATGAGTATGTATTTTACAGAAAAGTAGAAAGATGACCTACTTACTAATCCATGCACAATAGGTATTTGTAGAATGGACAGAATCAAGGCAAAAAGGCGATTTACTGGGTTTCCCAGTAATTTATTGTGATTTGAATGGAAGCATTTTATGGGAACCCAACTCTGGAAGTAACCTCGAAATCGACTGTTTCAGCCTCCTAGTAAACAATTTCAACTGTCACAAACTCAACACAGTTTTAACTTGGGGTCAGAATTTGGGAACAGTGAGGCATTCTACTCTCCAAAATGTTTCAACAGAACATGGGAACTATTTTCAACACCCACAATGTGGGCTCACTGTCAGTGTTCTCCACAAATATTCCTGGATTGTTGTCCATGAAATCTGCAAATGAGGATATTGACTGACCATAAGCTCAATAGCCACAAATGTAAAAGACTAGGTTTACTGAGGTTTCCAATAGATCTTTAACTGACCCACACACATAAATAAGACAGCCAGGTTCACTAACCTTCCCAATGGAAGGCTGAGTCCACCTTGAGCTGGTCAGGATCAATCAGTTTCAGTTCAGTTTCAGTTTATTGTATTTATATGCCGCTCTTTTCCCCCGAAGGGGACTCAGGGCGGCTCACAACTCAAACCAGGGAAGGGGGATACAGACAAAAAGTTTTTTTTAAAAAAAAACAACAACAAAGCATAACAATGCATAATTTAAAACACAACAGTCATACCATTCGAGACGGGGGCAACAGCTCTTTAGCCCCAGGCCTGTTGGAACAGCCAGGTTTTAAGGGCTGTGCGGAAGGCCTGGAGGGTGGTGAGGGTTCGAATCTCCACGGGGAGTTCATTCCAGAGGATTGGAGCAGCCACAAAGAAGGCTCTCCTCCGGGTAGTCGCCAGTCGACACTGGCCGGCGGATGAAATTCGGAGGAGGCCTAATCTGTGGGATCTAATCGGTCTAATGGAGGTAATTGGCAGCAGGCGGTCTCTCAAGTACCCAGGTCCAATACCATGAAGGGCTTTATAAGTGACGACTAGCGCCTTGAAGCGTATCCGGAGACCAATAGGCAGCCAGTGCAGCTCGCGGAGGATAGGTGTTACGTGAATCAAACACTTGGCAGTGGGCAGAGTTTACCTGCAATACTGCATTCTAACCACTGTGCCGCCATAGCTCCTGGATTTACCACAATATCTGACTTTGTAAATGCCTTCCATCTTTCTGAGGTTGCATTTTGTAGTGCTTTGCAGCATTCTCTAAGTGGTTTAGGGATGTGGTGGCTCAGCAGCTAAGACACTTAACTTGTCAATCAGAAAGGTCAGCCATTTGGCAGTTCGAATTCCTAGTATCACATAACAAAGTGAGCTCCTGTTACTTGTCCCAGCTTCTGCCAACCTAGCAGTTCGAAAGCACGTAAAAAATGCAAGTAGAAAAAAAAATAGGAACCACCTTTGGTGGGAAGGTAGTAGTGTTCTGAGCGCTTTCGGTGTTTAGTCATGCTGGCCACATGGTCATGGAGACATCTTCGGACAGAGCTGCGTCTTCTGATTTGAAACAAAGATGAGCATCATCCCCTAGAGTTCAGGTCAACTAGCACATATGTGCGAGTGGAAACTATACCTTTACTTAAGTGGTTTACAAAGTCAGCATATTTTCCCCAATACTCTGAGTCCTCATTTTACCAACCTTTGAAAAATGGATGGCTGAGTCAACCTTGAACCAGTCAAAATCGAAAATTCTGGCAGTGGAAAGGGTTTGCCTGCAATATTGCATTCTAACTCTAGAGTCTGAATAAGTGCTATTGCTAATATCTGAGACTGATTTTAAGCACTTTACATTGATGAGGAAGTAACTCACATCTGCACTAATAAGTAATTACTGGGCACGGATTTTTCTAAGATTGACATACCAGCCATTGAATCTGGGGGACGTATGGAAAGTTGTTTCACCAAGTAGATTAAATTATACATCCCTGTGACACCCAAGGTTTGTAAAGGGACTTAAAACTTTCTTGACTTTTATCTTCCATGGCTTACTGCATTCATCATCAATAAGACATCTTGTTTTGATAACAGCAGTAATAAGACACCTGCACGAAACTCTCATTGCTAGCCATTGCATCCCTGGCAATAATCATCCGATTAGTTATTCCTCTGTGGTCCTCCATCATAAAGTAGACTTTGGGATATAAAAATGAGGTTAAGTTGAATTTTCATGGGGTTCATGTTTTGCAGCAAAAGCTGACATTTGGGAGGGAAAGATATAAAGTATGTTCTGAAAGAGCAGTTATGTCTTAGAAATAATTGCATTTTTCGATAAAATGGAGAAACTTTCTCAGCTCTGACCAAACCACTGAGAATTTTCCTAATTGTTTTAACTATTTCTTCCAAAACAGCTTCAGAAGTTTTTTCAAAATGACTTTTTTTTGGTTGCATGACTAAGTGCTGTTTTTTTTTTTTTTTTTTTTTTTTGTACTAAGATGAGTTTACCAGCATTCAATTTTTTTAGATCTGTGCCTGCTAATGTAAGATAACCAACCCTTTCTTTGTTGCACTGAAGTGCTTCATACTGGCATTTATTTAATTATTCTGCCAGATTAACATGTCTGCAGTTCATGAAAGCTGAATAATTTGTCCCCTTATAAAAATGCTTTCACTGTACATTAACTGCACTCAACATAGCCATTGTTAGTTTTTCCTTTCCTATGCAGCTGTATTATGAACACAAAGTAGGGATTATAGCTATATTTATAAAACCTAATTACTCTTTAATACAAGGATGCATTTTTATGACTGGAGACATTGGCCATGAAGCCATAATATGATAAATATGAAAAAAGACAAATATGATTATTTGTAATATGACATTTATAATGTGCAATTTGTTTAATAAAGGAATAGGAGCCAATTGAGTGGCTGATCTGATTGTGTTGTTACTTCTGTTGGGGATGTATGGTTTGTTATATCAACAACATCAGTGCCTTAATAAAAACAAAGCTTATTATAAAGGTGTCCTTCAAGTATGTTTTTCTATCTGTTGGTCTGTTTTTCCCTCTATCATATTTATGTACATTTTTTTTCTTTTTTGGATTGCTTGAGATAGATCATAGTTCTTCTTCAACCTAAAGTCTCATCCCAACTGCTCTCAAGTCTGTTTTTTGTTGCCAATGTTATGTATGTTACAGTGGTGGGTTTCAAAATTTTTAAGAACCTCTTCTGTAGGTATGGCCTGCTTTGTGGGAGTGGCTTGCCGGCCATGTGACCAGTTGGGAGTGGCTTGCTGGCCATGTAACTGAGTGGGAGTGGCTTGCCAGCCATGTGACTGGATGGGCGTGGCCAACTTGTAAAATGTGGTGAAACTCACTTAACAATGCTCATGCTTAGCAACCAAAATTTTGGCTCAGAAACTCTGGCATTTGAAGCATGCAAGTCTTAAAGCTGCCAAGTTACAAAACCCTTGCACCCCTAACCCTTTAGGAAAAAAAAAAAACCCAGGGGTGTTCATACTTGACAGCTTTAAGATTTGTGGACTTCAACTCCCAGAATTCCTCCTCTCACAATTCCGGTTCTAAACAGCACTGTAGATTTGTGGAACCTCTTCTATAGAAGAGGGTAGAACTGGCAGGAACCCACCCCTGGTATGTTAGTACTCACGGTCAGGGGTGGGATTTAGCCAGTTCAGACTGGCTTGGGCAAACCAGATTCTAATTTTACATCTGGTTTGCTGAACCGGAAGTTGCAAGGACTGGCTGGTGCCTCACAACCTGCACTGCCCTTCCCAGGAGTCTCCACATGGCCCATTTTGGATGCCAGGTAAGTGTGTGGAGGCTCTGGGAGGGCAAAAAATGGGCATCCTGGAAGTTCCAGAAGTCTTCAAATGGGCCTGTTTCTGCCCTCTGAGGGCCTCCATAGCCCAGGGGAGGACGTTTTTGCCCTCCCAGAGGCTGAAGTAAAACCTCCAGAGTCTGGGGAAGGCAAAAAACACCCCCCTGGCTGTGGTGCAGAAGGCTGAGTAGGCCACACCAACCATGGCCATGCCCACCCAGCAACTGGGCAGAGAACCAGTTGCTAAATTTTTTGAATCCCCTCCCTGCTCACAGTACTATATGTTTTACCATTTCTAAGCTTCCATGAACCATTTTCAGTCTCCAAACCAAGTTTTCCTAAACTCAGAGCATGAGTTTAATTATTCCTTTCTGTGGGTCAGATCCCAAGCAATAATTGTATTTGCACGTCCTCTTGTCATAATCTATACATAATTTGTCTAGAATTGTATTGCCACTCCACATTTTTTTTTTGGGGGGTGGGAGAGAAAGTATGTAGAGGAGATCAGGCTATCAGGTGTTTGAAGCCTATTTTTGCCTCCATGTGATACCTCCAAATGTATTAAAATGTACCGTATTTTTTGGACAATAAGATACACCTTAGTTTTTAGGGAGGAAAATAAGAAAAAAAAAATATCTGCCTCTGCCTACCAGCATCCATGGTATTCATCTGTCTAGCGTCCTGTCAGTGTGTGAGAGAGTTGAGGCCTGTTTGGAAACAAACAGTATTTGCTGTGTGAGCAACAAGGAAGGAGACAGCAAGGAGCCTGGGGGTGGCTTGTTCTGTACTAAAGCTGCATGCTGAGCTGATATCTGAAACTAAAACTGAAAGTGAAAATTCTCTCCTCTGCTGAACTACCACGTTGGAAAACCTGCTTTTGGTATTGTATATTTACTTAATGTGTTATATTATATATAAAGAGAAGTTATTGAATCCTGCTGAATCAGTTACTTGTGTATGCTTTCTGAATGTGATTACTGCTGCAAACTCTGACACATCCTTGCAGCAAATAGCGAATAGCCAGGTCAGCTTCAGCACATTATTGCAGCCTGATTCAGCATGAGCAGCTGATTGGCGGGTGGATCGGCCTCCCGGAATTCCCCCAATCAGCTGTTCCAGGCTGCAGGATTGCAACATACCATCATCTCAGTGCCATGAGTTTTTGGCTACATTTGGTGTATAAGACACACCCAAATTTTCATCCACATTTAGGGGAGGAAAAGTGTGTCTTATATTCTGAAAAATATGGTATTAATGTATTAAAAACATGCAGAATATTTTAAAATAATATAGTAAAGTAATGAACCTCTATTCCACAATGGGGGCCCCTTTAAATATCTTTTGTGGCCACAGACCCCCAAGACTTAACTCATGGTTTAAAGGGATCTTGGAATCCTAGTGGACAACCATTTCAATATGAGCCAGCCGTGTGCAGCAGCTGCCAAAAAGGTCAACACAATTCTAGGCTGCATAAACAGAGGGATAGACTCAAGATCCTGTGAAGTGTTAATGCCATTTTATAAGGCCTTGGTAAGGTCACACTTGGAATGCTGCATCCAGTTTTGGTTGCCACGATGTAAAAAAGATGTTGAGACTCTAGAAAGAGTGCAGAGAAGAGCAACAAAGATGATTAGGGGACTGGAGGCTAAAACATATGAAGAATGGTTGCAGGAACTGGGTATGTCTAGTTTAATGAAAAGAAGGACTAGGGGAGACATCATAGCAGTGTTCCAATATCTAAGGTGCTGCCACAAAGAAGAGGGAGTCAAACTATTCTCAAAGGACCTGAGGGTAGAACAAGAAGCAATGGTTGGAAACTAATCAAGGAGATGCATTTCCAGTTACAACAATTAATCAGTGGAACAACTTGCCTCCCAAAGTTGTAAATTTTTCAACACTGGACATTTTTAAGAAGACGTTGGATAGTCATTTGTCTGAAATGGCATAGGGTTTCCTTCTAGGCAAGGGGTTGGACTAGATGACCTCCAAGGTCCCTTCCAACTCTGTTATTCTATTCTATTCTATTCTAAAAATCATAGCATTTTCCAAGTCTTCACATACCTCCTGTGATAATATTGTGCCCACACACCCCCGGGGTCCACAGATCTCAAATTGAGAACCACTGCTCTATTTCAAACTTTAATAGATGATAGTTCATCCTTTTTTAAAAAGAGCTAGGGCAGGATAAAACAACACCACAACATTATTCTATCTTTGCAAATTGTCTGAATGCTGGCCAAATTGAGTCAGCTGTTTGGCTATAATCCCAGCCTGGCCTATTTTCAATTTCAGTACTTGACTTCTATATTCAGTAAAGATAGATATTTTAGATCTTGACAGAAATCACACATAGAAACCAAATATAATAATAGCAAATTGGGGGGGTGGATTCCACAATGCTAGAGTATGGTGAAACAGTGATCAAAAACTAAACATAAGTCAGGGGTGAAATTCAACAGGTTTTGGAGAACTGGTAGAAGACATTTTGAGTAGTTCAGAGAACCAGCAAATACCACCTCTTGCTGGCTCCAGAGTTGGGTGGGAATGGAGATTTTGCAGTATTCTATCCCTGAAGTGGGGTGGGAATGGAGATTTTGCAGTATCCTATCCCTGGAGTGGCGGGGGGGAAGAATGGAGATTTTGCAGAATCCTTCCCCTGGAATGGAGTGGGAATGGAGATTTTGCAGTATTCTATCCCTGAAGTGGGGTGGGAATGGAGATTTTGCAGTATTCTATCCCTGAAGTGGGGTGGGAATGGAGATTTTGCAGTATCCTATCCCTGGACTGGGGTGGGAATGGAGATTTTGCAGTATCCTTCCCCTGGAATGGAGTGGGAATGGAGATTTTGCAGTATTCTATCCCTGAAGTGGGGTGGGAATGGAGATTTTGCAGTATCCTTCCCCTGGAATGGAGTGGGAATGGAGATTTTGCAGTATTCTATCCCTAAAATGGGGTGGGAATGGAGATTTTGCAGTATCCTTCCCCTGGAATGGAGTGGGAATGGAGATTTTGCAGTATTCTATCCCTAAAATGGGGTGGGAATGGAGATTTTGCAGTATCCTATCCCTGGACTGGGGTGGGAATGGAGATTTTGCAGTATTCTGTCCCTGGAGTGCGGAGGGAATGGAGATTTTGCAGTATCCTTCCCTGTAACGCCCACCAAGCCCCGCCCACAGAACCAGTAGTAAAAAAAAATGAACTTCACCACTGAGATAAGTATAATATCAAACCCCATAAAACAATACAAAACACTTTAGAATGGCATTAAATGGCATTAAAATGACATCGTTTTTCATATTTGATGGAGCTAGATTACTCAGAGAAATCAACTGGATAAAAAGATGGGACATTAATGAAGGTTGGATTTGTGATTAAATGTGTTGGGATGAATTTCACTACTTATATTTGTTCTTGCAATTATAATGTAAAACTATTAGTTTAATACTGATTTCTCATGTGTGGCTTTCATTTAATATTCAAGAACAACCAATGTGGAAGTCCAATTATGACTGCAGGCTTGTAGACACTAACCTTGGGAATAAGCTTCATTGAAGAATCTAATCTCAATATATCCACCTGGAATCACATTATAAATTCAAGAAATATGAGCAAATCAGTTTGAACCAAGTTAAAATGCATGTACAGTAAGTCCCATGTCTGACTCTTGAGCACGGTGCTCATCTCCATTCATTAGCTGACTATATGCCAAACGCCAAACCTACAATGCTGTTACCTTCCCATCAAAGTGGTACCTATTAATCTACTTGCATATGCAAACTGCTAGATTGGCAGGACCTGAGGCAAGAACAGAAGCTCACCCTGATGGACGGAGCTTGGATCTCAAACCTAGTCTGTCAGCTCTCCTTTAAATGCCCTCATTTGTTTTTAACTGCTGAGCCTTCATAATATCATCCATCCATCCATCTCTATCCTTCTATCTATCTGTCAGTCCCATTGTCTGTCTGTCTATCTGTCTGTCTATCACATATCATACCATATCTGTCTGTCTGTCTGTCTATCTGTCTATCATCTATCACATCTGTCTGTCTGTCTATCTGTCTATCACATCATATCTGTCTATGTAACTATGTATGTATGTAAGTATCCATCCATCCATCCATCCATCCATCCATCCATCCATCCATCCATCTATTTATCTATCTACCTCTATCTTTCTATCTATCTGTCAGTCCTATTGTCTATCTGTCTATCTGTCTGTCTATCACATATCATATCATGTCTGTCTGTCTGTCTGTCTGTCTGTCTATGTAACTATGTATGTATGTAAGTATCCATCCATCCATCCATCCATCCATCCATCCATCCATCCATCCATCCATCTCTATCTTTCTATCTATCTGTCAGTCCCATTGTCTATCTGTCTATCTGTCTGTCTATCACATATCATATCATGTCTGTCTGTCTGTCTGTCTGTCTATCTGTCTATCATCTATCACATCTGTCTGTCTGTCTATCTGTCTATCACATCATATCTGTCTATGTAACTATGTATGTATGTAAGTATCCATCCATCCATCCATCCATCCATCCATCCATCTATTTATCTATCTCTATCTTTCTATCTATCTGTCAGTCCTATTGTCTATCTGTCTATCTGTCTGTCTATCATATATCATATCATGTTTGTCTGTCTGTCTATGTAACTATGTATGTATGTAAGTATCCATCCATCCATCCATCCATCCATCCATCCATCTATCTCTATCTTTCTATCTGTCAGTCCCATTGTCTATCTGTCTGTCTGTCTATCACATATCATATCATATCATGTCTGTCTATCTGTCTATCTGTCTGTCTATCATATATCATATCATGTCTGTCTGTCTGTCTGTCTATGTAACTATGTATGCATGTAAGTATCCATCCATCCATCCATCCATCCATCCATCCATCCATCCATCCATCCAGAAGTAAAGCACCACAATATTCAATGGGTTATGGTTTCCAACCAAGTCACATTGTGATAATAAAGCAAAACAAAAGAAACTCTAAGTTCAATACACTTTTGAGGTCATGTGATTCTTTGAAATAATAGGAAAATGCCAACTCTACCATCTGGATCTTGAGAACTTAGGCCTTCCAACTATTCCCCTTGGGTACTTTTGTTATCTCATATCCAACATTTTGCTGCCTCTCAGACACATGTGTCAACATCCAGATGTCCAGTTTATCAAGAAGAGTTTCTTCTTCTTTCCTTGGCAGATATACTTGAGATTTATTTCGATATGCAACTTAAGGTGCGTGGGAGGAAAATCACATAAAAGAAATTGAGAGCATTATAATTTGATTCCAGGGTGATTGCTGGTAGTGTAGGAAATATGTCCATATATAGTATTATAGAAAGGATAGAAAAAAATGCCTTACAGAGATTTCACAAACTGAGTAAGTATTGTTAAGAAATCAAAGAGCCCAACCTTTGTTGAAACATGGCCATGGCCATCAACAAAATTTTGATTTTCTATTTAGGGACATAAGAAATCAATCTCACATGGTGAAAATCCCAGAACAGTTCCTGGCCATCCATCACACTGCCATAAAGTTGTCTAAGAAGTAGAGGGACTTGGACTAAAATGCAAGAAACACCAGTTCTTGGACAAGGTGGCAACTAGATTTTTTGCTTCCTTCCAGTACCTTAATCAAACAAAGAACATATTGTTCTTCTAAAATGAACTTTAATCACATATGAGGAAAGAACAAGAATATAGAATATTCGAGTTGGAGGTCTTCTAGGTCCCTGCTCAAGCAGGAGATCCTAAGAGACATGGTGGCACAATGGTTAGAATGCAATTGTTTGTTTGTTTGTTTGTTTGTTTTATTGAGCTTGTATGCCGCCCACTCCCGAAGGACTCCGGGCAGCTTACAATAAAACAAGGGAAGGGGATAATACACAAGACAACATATTAAAATATACAACAGTCACAATTTCTGAGGGGCTGGATATTTCGAAAAAAAACCCTACCTGCTGGAGCAGCCAGGACTTAACGGCTTTGCGGAAGGCCGGGAGGGTAGTGAGGGTCCGGATCTCCACGGGGAGATCGTTCCAGAGGGCTGGAGCTGCAACAGTGAAGGCTCTCCCCCGGGGAGTCACCAGCCGACATTGGCTGGCAGATGGGATCCGGAGAAGGTCTAACCTATGTGATCTAATCGGTCTATGGGAGGTGATCGGCAGGAGGTGGTGTCTCAGGTACCCAGGTCCGATGCCATGAAGGGCTTTATAGGTAACGACCAGCGCCTTGAAGCGGATCCGGAGACTAATGGGTAACCAGTGCAGCTCGCGGAGGATAGGTGTGACATGGGTGTACCTGGGTGCACCCACAATCGCTCGCGCGGCTGCGTTCTGGACCAGCTGGAGTCTTCGAACACTCCTCAAGGGCAGCCCCATGTAGAGCGTGTTACAGCAATATTGCAGGCTAACTTTGCTTACATTGCCAGAAGTTCAATTCCTTCCAGCCTGAGCAGCTCAAGGTTGAATCAGCCTTGTATCCTTCCGAGATCAGTAAAATAAGGACCCAGATTGTTAGGGGGAAACCTACTGAGTCTGCAAATCACTGAGAGAGGGCTGTAAAGCACCGCGAAGCAGTATACAAATGCTATGGCTATTGAATTATCTCGGATAAATTATCTCTTTTTGACAGCATCCAGTGATGGAGCTCAACTTCTAAAGGCAAGCTGTTCCATTGGTTGATTGCTCTCTCCATTAGGGAATTTCTCCTTAGTTCTTGCTTGCTTCTCTCCTTAGTTAGTTTCCACCCATTGTTTCCTGTCTTGCCTTTTGGTGCCTTGAAAAATAAGTTGACCCCATCGTGTTTGTAGGAGCCCCTTGAATATTGGAACACTTCTATCATGTCTCCCCTAGTCCTTTTTTTCTATTACAATGCCCTATTCCTGTAACTGTTTTTCATATATTTTACATTCCAGTCTTTTAATCATTATTGAAGCTCTTCTCTGCACTCTTTCCAGATTTTCAACATCTATCTATCTCCATCTCCATCTCCATCTCCATCTCCATCTCCATCTCCATATCCATCCATCCATCCATCCATCCATCCATCCATCCATCCATCCATCCATCCCTATCTCTATCTCTATCTCTATCTCTATCTCTATCTCTATCTCTATCTCTATCTCTATCTCTATCTCTATCTCTATCTCTATCTACCTCCACCTCCACCTATAACTATAACAATAACTATATCTACATCTACATCTATATCTATATCCAGGGGTGGGATTCAGCCAGTTTGCACCTATTTGGGAGAACAGTTGTTAACAGTTCAGAGAACCAGTTGTTGGAAGAAATCTCCTTTTGTTTTTTTCCCCACTTTATAGGGCTAATCTGTAAGGAAGGTAGGAAGGAAATATTCTGGTGTTGTTTCTAGCCTCATCCTAATTTGCTCGGCTTACAGAAACTGCCTCTCTGGTTAACCCGTATTACATTGCAACAGCTAAGGTGAAGCATCCATTGACCTGAGTGATGTTGAGTTGGCCACACCCAAACAATCACATGACCAATGAGCCACACCTACCCAGTTGATTATTAGGGCAGAAAACTGGTTGTTAAATTATTCGATATGTGGTGATATATAGCTATATCACCTCTGTCTGTCTGTCTGTCTGTCTGTCTGTCTGTCTGTCTGTCTATCTATCTATCTATCTATCTATCTATCTATCTATCTATCTATCTATCTATCTATCTATCATCTATCTATCATGGTAACCAGAAAGGGATGCAGTATTCCAAGTGTAGTCTGGATTGTGCCACAATCAAGACCACCACACTTGATTGCAGAGTGTAGTAGATGTGAATATTTTTAGAGAAAGGAATATATTCCTGAATAACTTTTTTTTTTTAGGCTATTCACATCTCTTCTACATGTTGACAATTCACTGGCTGCAATTTGTCCACTTGGAAGAATTAACTTTTCTCACTGTTTTTTCAATGCTAACGTCGTAGAATTAATGAAGTTCAAGCAGAAATGTTTTTCTGATTTAAACTATCTTGTGCCGTGTTGATAAGTTTAATGGATAGGCCTGACCTTTCAATTACAACACAGAGCCAATGAATCAGCAGAATAATAGGTCACCTAGCACATATTCTACCTAGCATATGTCGCCCACCAGCCATTATAAAATACATATCCAATCATTGGTAAAATATTCCATAATGTACAAATAAAACATTTGTTTATCCTATTAAACTGTCAACTTGTATTAACTTGAAGAGGTCACCAATAAAAGCTCTGTGTGCATTAATATTCATGTGTTATTGCAATGAAGAAAACAAGGTCAGGAAATTGGCGGTGTGTGCTTTAAAATAAAAATTTTGAAAGAAGAGCTTTGGACTGTGTGAAAGAAATCACCTCTCTTGCTTTATTTTTTTGTTTTATTTGGCTGAGCTAATCGACAAGAGAAAAGTGGAAGGCAGCAACGCAAGCTCCAAATTCATAAATGTAGCAATTACGGGGGAAGAAAAAGAACAATTTATTTGGTAATGAAAAGAGTAGCTCCATGAATTTGCTTTACATTTTCTTCCTTGACTCTTTTAAGGTGGGTGGTGGGGAGAACTAATTCAAATTCTGATATATATATTACATATTTAAAAAATTCATTGCTGCAGAGTTAGGTACTTGACCTAAACCCAGTGCCTCCGAATTTACAACTCATGGTATTTTGCTAGAATCTAAAATAATCAAGAAGAAAATTGGGATCCTTACCATTCAGGAATGTACATTTATAAACATAGATCTAGTGGATTGGGAAAGAATTTGGAACACAAATTATAAACTAACACCATCAGCAGCACTTAAAGAAAATATCTACAAAATGTTTTATCGTTGGCACTTATCACCAACAAGATTGGCTAAAATGTTACCCAAACATGAAGCCGACCTGCTGGAAGTGTAAAAAAAGTACAAGGGACTTATTATCACATATGGTGGACCTGCCCGGAAACACAAAAATATTGGACAAAAATTTGGAAATGGGTGCAAGAAATAACAGGAGAATAGATAAAATACAAACCCGAAATCTTTTTACTGGGAATAATCAAAGGGAAATATACAAAGAAAATTAAGTACATATTAATACATCTGCTAACTACAGCTATAATAACATTTACCCAATGCTGGAAACAAAATAATACCCCTTGGATGAATTAGTGATAAAAAAAAATCTTTGGATTGTGCAGAGATGGACAAATTAACACTGAAATTAAAAGATAAAGAAGAGTTGGAATATTATGAAATTTGGAACAATTGGTACAAATGACTAGTCTCCTTTTATTTATTTATCAGCACAAATGCAACACAAATGTAACAAAGGCAACAGTAAAAATAATGGCTTTCTGTCGTGATGGTCTCTTGTGATGAGCCGATAGACAGAGAAAGGAAGCAGTATGCTTCCTCCCATATTTGGGCATACCAGGGGTTGTGATATAATACATACCTATTTCCCTGGCCTAGCTGAAAAAGGAAGAGAGCCTGTGGCTTAGTGGCTAATATAACTGCCTGATATGTAATACAGCCCAGGTTCGATTCCCAGTAAGGGTATGGCTAGCTGATGAGAGCTAAATAGCTTCAAATAGATCTATACTAGTCTCCATTTATTTATTTATCAGCACAAATGCAAAATATAGGATTGAACTGCTGGCAGTCATCATAGTCAGCCTACAATACTACATTCTAATCAATGGATCATAGCCATAAACCATATGAGCAGAGTGATTCTAGTCCACCTTTCCAGATCATGCTCTGGATCCAAGCCTTTATTTCCAACCTATTATCACTTTAAGTCATGAGTCATGGTGGCGCAGTGGTGAGAGTGCAGTGCTGCAGGCTACTTCTGCTGACTGCTGGCTGCCTGCAATCTGGCAGTTCATATAGCAATAGCAATAGCAGTTAGATTTATATACCGCTTCATAGGGCTTTCAGCCCTCTCTAAGCGGTTTACAGAGTCAGCATATCGCCCCCACAGTCTGGGTCCTCATTTCACCCACCTCGGAAGGATGGAAGGCTGAGTCAACCTTGAGCCGGTGAGATTAGAACCACTGAACTGCAGATAACAGTCAGCTGAAGTGGCCTGAAGTACTGCATCCTAACCACTGCGCCACCTCGGCTCCTCTATCTCACCAGGCTCAAGGTTTCCATCCTTCTGAGGTCAGTAAAATGAAGGACTCCATGAAGAACTTCAAGGTTTAGAAGAATGTCTCCATGAAGGACTCATGGAGTTCTTCATGGAGACATTCTTCTAAACCTTGTAAGAGGACACTTCAATGGCAAACCTACCCTTGCATAAGGCAATATTTGAATGAAGCCTGTTTTTTTAATTGTCCTGAAGCATGTAAAACACGTTCCCAATCCATGAGAATTGTTCAGATATTATGAAATTTGAAATATATTGAGGACAATAAAAAGCTTGAATAGCATCCTTTCATTGAACTTGCGTGTCCCATTGCAGATAGAACATTAACAATAGATAATTGATAGGGCAACACCAGGGTGTTGCTATTTTATACTAACTGAGACCCGCTTCACATTTGTGTTTGTGTGTGTGTGTGTGTGTGTGTGTTTGTTTGTTTGAAAACAGCAAGAGGGCTATGAAGAATGTAGGTTGGGAAAACTAGCAAATGCTGACTCCAGTTTTGCTTGGTTGAGCAACCTGTTGTTTTGATTTGAAAAAAAGAAATTTATCCCACAAGTATATGTTGCCGTTAGATAGATTAGTCATGTATTCTAGTCTTCTTGGCATGGCATATCATTTGTCAAAAAGACACCTCGGTGACCAAATGAAATCACACCCTCTAATCAACGTTTATGCGCTCGCATTTCAGCTGTTCAAATTAGATCAGTTCTCCATAGCAAACAAGATGCATAATGTATATAATCTTCACTAATTCTGTCATCTAAGTGCGTGTGATCTTTAATCTTCAGGAGGAGGATTATTCATAGAGAACTGACCTTGTCAAATATCGCTGCAAAGCTCTATCATTTTTGGGAGGCTATTATTAGAATTTTTTTTCCTGCATACCCCATGGGTGCCTCATATCTTTCTTGTTTCAAATATCTAGTGCCAAATATTCTGAATAGTGGAAAAAAAGGGGTGTATTCCTTGGGGGAACACAGTAGCTTTCATGTCTAACTTTACTTAGAATTCTATTTCTAACTAATGCGCCTAACAACAATAACAATGTCTGTGGAATTTAAGTCACAGTCAGCTGTGGAAATTCACAGTGACATGAAGAACATAACATTTTGTTTGTGTGTGTGTGTGTGTGTGTGTGTGTGTGTGTGTGTGTGTGTGTATGTGGAGAGCAGTCTACATTTTATACTTGCCATCTGATGAATAAAATTCTTACTTGATATTGTGAACTGTCCAGAATATTTTGGAAAGGGTTACCATAACAACAACAAAAACAACAATAGTTGAAAAGAAAAAAGTAGGGTTCATTGACATTGCAGTACCTGGAGATGCACAAATTGAAGATAAACAGCAAGAAAAAATCACAAAGTACCGCGACTTGCAAATTGAGGTTGAGCGACTGTGGAAAAAGAAATCATGTGTTGGAAAATGTCTGTGGACCACATTGGCTCCCTTGACCAAGAAATAGAGATGAGCACCATGCCCTAGAGTCGGACCTAACTGGACAGGGAAATCTTTACCTTTGCTTTTTTACTTTGTACCTGTTCTTGAACATCTCTTTAAAAAAAATTGCATAGCCCTCAGCATTATTTTTAAGGGGTTTTAATTGGGCTTCAATAAAAACTGTATAAACTTTAGCTCCTCTTCCTCCACCTCCTCCTCCTCCTCCTCCTCCTCCTCCTCCTCCTCCTCTCTTCTTCTTCTTCTTCTTCTTCTTCTTCTTCTTCTTCTTCTTCTTCTTCTTCTTCTTCTTCTTCTTCTCCTCCTCCTCCTCCTCCTCCTCCTCCTCCTCCTCCTCTAAACTTTTTCTCAAATTCTGATGATTTTAACAACAATCATAGTATTAATTCTGGATGACAATTAACAATAACGATTGTGAAGAGTTTGGAACTGCACCCTTTCTCTAATGAACTGTGAATAATCACACTCCTTTTTTTTTTTAAAAAAAGAGAGAGACTTATTTGTTTGGGTACATGCAATGCCTAGTTATCCAATTATTCCTGCAAAATTACAACTAGAGGAAGTCAAATCTGTTAAATTAAGAAGGTCACAAAAGTAATTATGACTGCTGAAGCATATGATTAAAATACTTTACAGGAAGAGAGGCAACACTGGAATATACCTGATTCTCCTTGTTACGAGGATGATGGACTTTGTGCTCATCAATGCTTCAAGGAGCTGAATTACAGGTAAAACATTATTACTCTTCTGAAAGTCAGGTTTGTGACAAGAGCTGAGCTTATCTAATTAAAAAAAAGAAGAAAATAAACACATTCTCCTTCATTTAACTGTGTTCTGCAGATGAACAAATATTGTTTGGATTGTTCACAATGCAAGATACAGTTTGGGCGCACCAACAGCCTGTTGATTCCTCTTTCAAATGCCCTAACTTGAACTGAATCTGCCACCAAAATTAATTGCTTTATAATGCTCACCTTTGATGAGATTAAGTCATTTTTAGGAGGCCTGGAGCTAAAGCACCAAGAGGTGTTATGAACTCGGCATGATTTAAAGAGCACTTTTATTAAATGCATTGATAATAGCTCGCTGGAATAATTCTCCTCCATATACCCACTAGGCAGTCTCTGACAGTAAGAGATATGATATTAAAAGGAGAAAGGGGCCTTGGGCTGTTTTCCTGTAAAAATAAGTATTATGGATGGAGATCAGAATCTGCCTAACATCCAATAATTCCATTTTGTGGATCATAGTCTTTGACAGAGCGAAAGGCTTCTGTACTGCTGACTTATATCTATCAAATGCTTGGATATGTTCCCAAAGAGAACTGTTCCTAAGTCGTATTTGAAAAATAGGTTTATCCCTCAAATAAAAAAATATCGCTAAAAACTTCTCTCTTCAGACTGAAACTTTGGGGTTATTCCAGCAACCGCAAACATAGGAAAGCCATTTAGACAACTGATGCATTGTCATTTTCTCTGTTTTGTTCCCTGGGATGATACTAATTTCCAACAGTGAATGAAAAAAAAATGTCATGAAACTATGAGCCATGGTTGAATAGGCACAAATCTTTTAAGAGCTGAAATTAGCAGCTGAAGTGTATGCAGGGATGGAAAACTAGGTAATTTACACAACTGACCAAAGATGCTATTTGTGATATGTATATCCCTTCTCCACACACTCAACCTTCAACAAATATACAGCCTGACATTTAATCAGATCCTGGGTATATTCATTTCCTGTGTTTAGCAAACTGATCCGTAGAAGCTTCCTTCCTTCCTTCCTTCCTTCCTTCCTTCCTTCCTTCCTCCCTCCCTCCCTCCCTCCCTCCCTCCCTCCCTCCCTCCCTCCCTCCCTTTCTTCTCAGTGTATCCTACAGGTGTTGAATTTTCTGGTGGCCTTCCACATAGATATTGCTTTAATCTGTCTGTATTTCACCTCAACATTCAGGGAAAGATCTATCAAATTTTTAAATTTGAAACACTATACTATCTGCTAAATATTATAAGATCCCATATAGGTAAGTAGATATTGGTTAAATGCACACATTAAGGCTTAAGCCAGCACCTTTGGCCAGAGGTGGTATTCAGCAGGTTCTGACCAGTTCTGGAGAACCCGTAGTGGAAATTTTGAGTAGTTCAGAGAACCAGTAAATACCACCTCTGACTTCCCATGCCCCCATCTGTTCTCTTCCTCCTGAGTCCCAGCTGATCGGGGAGGAAATGAAGATTTTACAGTATTCTTCCCCTGCCACGCTCATCAAGCCACACCCAGAACCGGTAGTAAATAAATTTTAATCCCACCACTGCCTTTAGTCCTCTCTTCTCCAAATTTCTGATTGAGCTAAGGGAGTATGATGGACTCGAAGTTGTCTATTTCATTCACTGGTCAAGAGTAGCCAATGAAACTGCAATGGCATTCAGAAGATGTGTGACTGTATGTCAGTGTGTTATCACACTTTCATTACATATATGCACAGTCAGCTAACTGAATCAGAAAAGTCATATCAGCCCATTTGTCAGGGGAAACTTAATTTGAGATCATGGAGGGCGGGGGGGGGGGAGGATGCACAGACTGTTACTAGTAAACCATAATGGAAAAAGATTGGTCAACATCTCTATGGCCATTCCTAGCTTTCATCATTCTAAATCTACTCTCATTTCCCAAGGAAAACCTGATCCAATTTGTCAGACTCAATTTAGCTGATGTCTGAAAATGAGAAATGTAAATATTGAGCTGCCTGTCTGTCAAATCTGATATCAAAAAGGGTCAGAACTATAGCCTCACACTTCATGCACATTAGCCAATTGGAATTTGAACATTAGGTGTAAAAGAAACTTTAGGGACACATTATACAGTAGAATCCATGCAATGGCTCCTGAGCGTTATATATTTTTAAAATATATTTTTATCGTTTACATATAAATATATTGAATACAGTGTAATTGTCCTGGCATTCCACTTGCCATAAAACAAAGGTTAAAAACAAAATAACATATATACTATTTTAAACAGTGCTAGTTGTACAGCAATTTCTGCCCATCATATTCTAGTATGTCAACTTATCTATCATTCTAATACCTACACTCTAATACATAGCAATAGCAATAGCAATAGCAGTTAGACTTATATACCACTTCATAGGGCTTTCAGCCCTCTCTAAGCAGTTTACAGAGTCAGCATATCGCCCCCACAGTCTGGACCCTCATTTCACCCACCTTGGAAGGATGGAAGGCTGAGTCAACCTTGAGCCGGTGAGATTAGAACCGCTGAACTGCAGATAACAGTCAGCTGAAGTGGCCTGCAGTACTGCACCCTAACCACTGCGCCACCTCGAAGAGACATCGTATCTCTTTCCATGTCCAGTTAACCTGATTCTTTCGCATTCCAACTTCTACCTTGTGTTTCTAACCATTGGTAGAATTTATCCCATATAGCATAGTATTCTGTATCTCCTTTATCTTTTATTTTTAGCGTTAGTCTGTCCATTTCTGCACAGACTAGTACCGTCCTTATCAAGTACCGCCTCCTCTGAAGGGATGTTTTTCCTCTTCTACTGCTGCACATACACAACTCTTGCCATGGTCAAGATGTATAATATTAGGTATATTGTCCCTTTATCATAGACATCTGATATAATGCCTAATAAAAATAATTCTGGCTTAAACACTATATGTTGTCGGTTCATTTTTTCTAACCACACATGAATTTGTATCCAAAATTCCCTTGCCTTTATACCAGTCCACCAAATGTGGTAATAGGTGCTAGGTATTTGTTTACATTTCCAACAGTTTGGGGACATGTTGTTAAATATTTGACCAATCTTACTGGGGGGGTAGATGCCAACTGTAAAATGGTTTATAGAATGTTTCTTTAAATGATGTGGCCATTGTCAATTTCTGATTTCTCTCCCAAAGCTTTTGCCCTTTATCCAAATCCATATTATATCCAAAAATTTTAGCCCATGCTATCATCGACTCTTTAACTTGTTCTTCTTCCATTTCGTAATTTAATCTGAGAGTTATATTTTCAATGCAAAGTAGCCAACAGAAGTGAAGCTTAATTTAAAGGACTCTTTCTTTTTGTGTTCCCAGGTTGTAGAAGTCAAAATTCTTCAGCATTTTTTGCAAATCTATAATTCCATGCTGGACAATATTCACATTTTGAGAAGTTTGCTCTATATTCCATAGATTTTTTTTAAATTTTATTTTCATGAATAGATGATTAGGAAAGGGAACACAATTTTCAAAATAATAAGAAGGCTATGGAAACAGGAATCTGGCTTTAACCCATGCTGTTTCATCATCTGTTACTTAGCACCATAATATGAGAACCAAACCTCCAGAATCAGTTTTGAAATGGCTTGAAATAGGATGACAATGATTTTTCTGGACCATCTGGTGTTGCAGATTTCACAAATTTTCATACTTATTTGTTTTGCTCTGTTGCAAAGCAGGGGAGCATCTGGAATCCCGTATCATTACTAGTTCTGGGTCATTTGCAAGCATCTTCAGAGCAGATGAGAATGAGATCACTTCATTAATTTCCTTTGAGAGCAACAAATGACGAAGGAATCCAAACCATCCCAAAAGGAGCAATCCACAATCAGCGTAGGCAAATGAATTCTTAAAACTTTTGTTTTACTTCTGCTCTTCAGTTATGAGTCACTGCATTCCTTGACTCTGAACTTCTTCTTTTGAGGAAGACAATTTCTCACCTATAAATTTAGGTATATGTGGATTTGTTGAGGACAGAAAGTCCCCAACTGACGACCTAGCAGCCAGCAACAAGCCAAGCCATGCCCTGATTGGCTAAGGCGCGGCTTGGCTAAGCGCGGGCCGCTAGGGGCGCGCTTATTGGCTTTCCCTGCTGGACAGCTCCGTATAAATAGCTGTCAAGCAGGGAAGGTGCTGAATCGCCTTGTACATAGTTCTAACCTGTTAATAAAGAAGTTGTTCGTTCTGCAGTCTTGGCTCCTGCCTCGTCCTTCGCCAATCCTCTAAAGATTGATGTGCAATTGATGTACAACTTTTCATCTCTTGGCCATTGTCACTTCTGCATTGCCTGCTTTTTTAAAAAAATGCACTGGCCATATAATACTGACCCTTGCCATGTTTCTTTTCTGTTCTTCATTTTTATCATTATTATGGTTGCCACACAGTCATCCAGATGTTGAGACTGGATTTTGTATTTTTCTCCATCAAGCAAGCCCCTCCCAAGGAACTGGCATAGACAATTGGTGTTTGATGATGATAATGAAGAGTTTTGTTTCCTATGTTTCCTAAAATCAATTTTTGACTTGCAACACAATATAGAAGTGTGTATTTCTATCTCAAAGGTGCTTTTGCAAGAGACAACTAGACTTTTTTGCTTTGGTTTAAAGATGTTTCACTTCTCATCCAAGAAGCTTCTTCAGTTCTAACTGGATGGTGGGGAATTGAAGGATTTCCAAAAAACTACTAATGCCCAGGAATATAAATCCTTCCATTCTCACCATCCAGTCAGAGCTGAAGAAACTTTTTGGATGAGAAGTGAAACATCTTCAAATAAAAAAACAAGAAAGTCCAGTTGCGTCTTGAAAAAGCACCTTTGGAACAACCATGGCCTGGATGACTGAGAATCTCCATAGATTATTTGCATATTTTTATGCTCCTGGCCATTAATAAATGGTTAGTAAGTAATGGAAAATATCTCTATGACTGGGATAGTGTAACGTAGATAAGAAAATAGAGAATGGGGATATTTTAACAGTAATGTTTTAGAGTTAAACAGTGTTTTAGATGATATGTATCAAAATGGACAGCTGTGTTAGGATATTCTTTTTTGGGGGGGTAAGTTATGAGATTCAATTTCTGAAGCTGTTTGATAACGCTTGGAAAATCTGGAGGACTTTTGACTTATCAGTGGAACACAGCTTATCAGTAAATGTTATTCATGCTAATTTCCAAAGATAGGAGACAGACATATTCAGTAAACTCTGTAAAAACACAATAGGTGAGATTAGAAATTTCTATAATTCAATTCTCTATATCGACTTTAAGCAGTTGTGAAGGGATATAAACAGGCGAGAATATAAGCAGGAATCGCACAGGTTACATGCAAAGTTTTTCCACATAACTTTGTAGGATTAAGGATTCTGGTAGGTCAACGGGGCATAAAGATGGAAGTCGTCGAACAAGGTCCTTCTTCATGGGCAAAAGGCTATTGTAAGTCCTGTGTGCCTGGACACATTCTAGTATCTATGCTTAGACAAATCTTTGAAATTGCTGCAAAGATCTCAGTAAGGGGGGGGGGGGGAAGACTCTATTTGTAGCCATTCTTGCAACTGGAATAAACTATGTGAGTGGAAACATTTTGAGTGATTGCATCCATATATGTTCATATTCTAATTTCGTTGTAGTTAAGTACAATGACAATAAAGATTATACTTATACTTAATCCTATAGAATCTGTGAAATAATTTATATCTTGCCAGTTTATCTTCCTTCTTCCCTCCCTCCCTCCCCATTCTGTGGAGATGTCATTATTTTCTCATAAGAGACATCAATATGATAACAGGAAGCCTTTAAACAAAATGTAAATTTGGTCATTGCCACCTATTTGGGAGAACTGGTTGTTAACTCTCTAAGAAGTTCGGAGAACCGGTTGTTGGAAGAAATCTTACTTAGTTTTTTTTTTCCTTTACAGGACTAATCCTGTAAGAAAGGCAGGAAGGAAACATTCTGGTGTTGTTTCTAGCCTCATCTTTATTGTCCTGCTTACAGAAACTGCCTTTCCGGTTAACCCTTATTACAGTGTAACGGCTAAGGTGAAGCACCCATCGGCCTGAGTGATGTTGAGTTGGTCACACCCAAACGGTCACATGACCACTGAGCCACACCTACCAAGTTGATCATTAGGGCAGAGAACTGATTGTTAAACTATTTGAATCCCACCACCGGTCATTGCTGTTATGCTCTTATATTAACTTTGATATTTACTTATACTATTTCTCATATGTAGTCCAAAGGGAATATCTTTCCTGTATGCAGATAGCAGTTTAGTTAAATACAACGGGAACATCATGTTTTTAACTTTGCTCAAGATAAGAATGGTTGGCATGCTCATCTTTCTTCAGAAATGGACAGGCAACATGTCCTAAATGATAAATGACTATTTGCACACAAATAAATAAATAATTTCTATTTTTCACTCTGTGTTACTTAAAAGAAAAAAGAAAGAAAGAAAGAAAGAAAACAATGAAAGTTTGTATACAAATGGTTCTGAATACTCTTGCTGAATTTAACACGTTGGACATAATATTCATCATTTCATTTTATCCTAATAACCATAAAAATCCACATTCAAATTGATACACCATTGACCTTTATTTTTTATTTATTTTTGCTATGAAAAAAGCAGCGTTACTAACAATAAATATGTAAACGGCTTGTATTACATTAGAATCATTTTTTTCTTGCCAGTGAATAATCTTTCCTTTCCTTATGAACGGTGTTAAAAGTGAGAAAAGTGGGAAATGAGCAGCTAAAATCCATGGGCAAGGTAATGATCTTTGAAAATATTTTCTAATGAGTAATTTGTGGCTCGGTGGATTTCAAGAGATTATTGGTTTTTGAAATGGATTCTATCAACTAAGGAGATAATGAAAATCATTAGTGCTGGGGTATTAAAAAAAAAAGAGGAAGTGATTTGCTTGGAGAGTATTGAGAAATTCTTTGTGTCTTCCTGTGAGTTAGAAAATGCCTTTCCCCAAATTGATTGACAGTGTTTAGTGGAGATTTGGGAATGCAAAACCTTATATCTTTAAAACCAGAAACCATTCCCCCACCTCACCCATATTCTCCAGAAAACAACATTTTGTGATCGGATCTTGTTGGGGGTATTGGTTGTTGACATCAAGGTTCCTTGAATGAGTTCAGCCCTTCTCATAATTGTGATTGAGCCTCTGATGCAGGAGACTAAAATAAGGACACCTCAACCTCTCCCAACATTCCCACAAATGGAGAAGCTGTGCCAAAAAGCCAAAGGGAGACATAGTCATCACTGACCATGAGACTGGATTGTTATTATACTTTTTCATAGGAACATCTAGAATAGAATAGAATAGAATAGAACAGAATAGAATAGAATAACAGAGTTGAAAGAGACCTTGGAGGTCTTCTAGTCCAACACCCTGCCTAGACAGGAAACCCTTCACCACTTCAGACAAATGGTTATCCAACCTCTTCTTAAAAACTTCCAGTGTTGGAGCATTCACAACTTCTGGAGGCAAGTTGTTCCACTGATTGATTATTCTAACTATCAGGAAATGTCTACTTAGTTCTAGGTTGCTTCTCTCCTTGATTAGTTTCCATCCATTGCTTCTTGTCCTACCCTCAGGTGCTTTGGAGAATAGTTTGACTCCCTCTTCTTTGTAGCAACCCCTGAGATATTGGAACACTGCTATCATGTCTCCCCCTGGTCCTTCTTTTCATTAAACTACCCAGTTCCTGCAACTGTTCCTCATATGTTTTAGGCTCCAGTCCCCTAATCATCTTTGTTGCTCTTCTCTGCACTCTTTCTAGAGTCTCAACATCTTTTTTACATCATGACAACCAAAACTGAATGCAGTATTCCAAGTGTGGCCTTACCAATAATAACAATAATTACACACAGTCTCTAGGACTGACGTTACTAAATAAATTTATTTAATTCAATTTTATTTCAACAATTTCTAAAGTATAAGTGTAGGTATCCTCATTCTTCTAATGTTATTCCTGCCGGTTCCACCACAAAACCGCGATGCCCTTATTCGCGCCGACATAAGTGTGGAGGCAAATCCGTGGCGTCCGAAGCGCTAAGAAAAAAACGACCCTACCGCCGTGACAACAGCGCGGTGACAGAAGGGCGTTCTACATGCTTCGTTCTTTGCCTCCAAAGGTAGCTCTCCTCCTCCAGCTGACAGCGGCAGCGGGCACGGGGCAAAGCGGGCTGCCCAGCAGCAGCAGCCCGTGGGAAGGGTCCAGCTCAGCCGCGGGGGGCAGCAGGAAGCAGAGGAGGACGCGGCAGCGGCGGCGGCTGAGGCTCTCCCAGGCCGGCGAAGCGGGCTTGCCCAGTGGCGGCGGCCGCCCATCCAAGGAGATGTTGTTGAGGAAGAAGAGGGCGGCCTGCCTCTGCCGGGCAAGCCCGCTTCGCCGGCCCCGGGAGAGCCTCAGCCGCCGCCGCTGCTGGGTCCTCCTCCGCCGCCAGCGTCGGCGGCCCTGCTTTGGCCCCCCGCGGGCTTCCTGCTGCCCCCCGTGGCTGTGCTGGACCCTTCCCGCAGGCTGCTGCTGCTGGGCAGCCCACTTTGCCCCGTGCCCGCTGCCGCTGTCAGCTGGAGGAGGAGGGCTACCTTTGGAGGGAAAGAACGAAGTATGTAGAATGCCCTTCTGTCACTGCGCTGTTGTCCCCGCAGTGATGACGCGCGGTGATGACGTCGCGACTTTAGCGACGCGATTTAATCTCCGCTATTTTGCGTAGCGCGGTTTTGTCGTGCCACGATTCCTGCCAGTACAGGGACCATGGTGTGGATTGATGAATACCATCTTACAAATGAAGGCAAATGTATATGTCTCAGTATAATATTTCAAGATCTAATCTGGGTCAATTATCCGAATCAGAAGTTTAATCCTTAACCACAAAAGTACTATTTCAGCTATACTATTGCAGACATGGGATCATAATGACCTCAGTAGCAAAAAGAGATTTGACGTTTTCATGGTTGGATCTAAAAATTGATATATAGCATCAATGAATGTCATCAAAGCAAAAAAAAATGTGTTGCTCTCTATCAAATCCACATTGTGCAGGTCGCTTGTTGTTTCTCCATCCTTGAATTTCAATCTTCCTTCTCTATTTTTTACACTGGTCCACTGAATGATGGCACTAATAATTTCTTTAGAAAATAATAATTTCCAAATCTCTGGGGGAGTAGGTGAATTTCTGAGATTTCTAGCTGCTGGCTGTAGTCCAGGTAATTGTGCCTCAATATTGTGACTAGTGATTCTGGATCTATTGCTTCCAAAAGGTGCAGAGGACCATTTCAATGTGTTCTTGCCACATAAATTATTTTACGATGTAGATTGTACCTGGTCATTAATTTCATTGGTAGCTTCCTTATCGCTGATGTCAGAATCGGTGGTGGTGGATTCCTCATTGTCCATTACAAAATTTTCATCACAATCCGATTCCACTTCACTCAGCTGACTCTCTGCTTTTCCATACCATTTTAGAACAGTTTCTTTGAGGTTTGGATCACCAAATCACACTCTTTTTGGTAGAAAACTTGGCCCCAACATTATAAAAAAATATGTTAACAAAGATGGCAAGGGAAGAAGTAACGGATGGAAACTAATCAAGGAGAGAAGCAACTTAGAACTGAAGAGAAATTTCCTGTTGCTGTTAGTTGTGAAATCATGTCCAACCCGTCTGTCTGTCTGTCTGTCTGTCTTTCTGTCTGTCTGCCTGCCTGCCTGCCTGCCTGTCTCTATCTATCTATCATCTATCTATCTATCTATCTATCTATCTATCTATCTATCTATCTATCTATCTATCTATCTATCATCGTCTGTCTGTCTGTCTGTCTATCTATCTATTTATCCTCCCTGCAAATAGAAGTAGAACTGTGGCAAAAGAAAGCAAAGTAGTACCAGTAGTAATAAGTATTTTGGGTGATATCCCATAAGATCTGGAGTATTTAAACACTATCAGCATTGAAAAAAAAAGTTGTTAGTTGCAAAGTTGTGTCCGACCCATCATAACCCCATGGACAAGTTTCTTCCAGGCCTTCCTGTCCTCTACCATCCTCTGGATTCCATTTAAGCTCATGCCGACTGCTTTGGTGACTCAATCCAGTGACCCAATTCTCTGCCGTCCCCTTCTTCTTTTGCTCTCCATCGTTCACAGCATGAGGTTCTTCTCCAGTGAGTCCTTTCTTCTCACTAGGTGGCCGAAGAGTTTCCTCTTCAGGATCTGGCCTTCTAAAAAGCAGTCAGGCTTGATCTCCCCTAGGACTGACCGGTTGGATCACCTTGTAGTCCAAGGGACTAGCAGGAGTCTTCTCCAGCACCAGAGTTCAAAGGCCTCAATTATTTGGCCCTCAGCCTTCTTTATGGTCCAACTACCCTTATTGAAATATAAGGAAGACTTCTAACTAAATAAATTATCTGTGTCTTCCATAGCTAGTAGAATACATTATCACATTTTCCTCATTTTCTGTCTCTCTCCCTCCCATATTATGATCCGTGCATAATTCTTAAAGTTCAGATAAATTCCGATAATGAATTGAAAGTCAAACTGTTCTTGAATACATCAAAATCAAGAAACAAATATTTTTGTTTTGTTTTTTGTTTCCGTTCTTCCACCGCAATTTTACAAAAATTGTTCCTCTCCAGAAATATCTCTGAAAGGTCTTGGGTCAAGAATAGTCATTTAGGGAAAATGCTTTAAATAGGAATCTAAAAATAATCTCCTAACAGAAATAAATGAGTGTGGCAAATTACTGAAATAGTAAATGAATCAAGTCTTTTTTTCAAAGGCTGTTAATTGGGTATTCATTAAGGCCAAAACAGATTTTTTCCTGATTTCGGAAATGTGAACTGAACATGTGAAAAGTCAAAAGCATATAAAAGTGCATCATAACCCTTGAATCTATAAGTATCTGATAGTAAATTTAGATTTTATTTTGTTTGTTTGATTGGTATATTCAAGGAAGCACAGAATAATTCATTTGATTGTTTCCTCCCAGCATATCCATGCTTAAGGGTATTTCCAAACAGCATATAATATACTACATTTGTAGAGAATGTTCACTTACACTTGTTGTTGTTTTAACCATTTACTGGAGTTTTTGGAGTATAAGATGTTCCAAAGTATAAGATACACCTAGCTTTTTGGGGAAGAAAACAAGAAAAAAAAATCTACTCTGTGTTTGCCTCCCAGCAAATTGCCTCCTTGCAGCAAACAGAAAGCAGCCTGTTTCAGTTTTAGTTTCATCCCAGCCTGATTAGCACAAGGGAAAAAACATCTGCCTTTGTCTCCTTGCAGCAAACAGTATGTTTTAGTTTCAGGTTCAGGTTCAGCACAGCCTGATTAGCAAAAGCAGCTGATTGATGGTTGGATCGGCCTCTCAATGATAAGCTGTTTCAGGCTGCAGGGATTGCCATTGCTTATTTCTGCCTCTGTGTGCCCTGTTTTCCACCAGTTCCGGGCAGCGGGTATCAGAAAATGGGGTGCTCAGAGGCCAAAAATGGGATGTGGAGGCTGAAAATGAGGCACATGGAGGCGGCAATAGGCAATGGCAACCCCTGTAGCCTGGAACAGCTGATGGTAGGAAGGCGATCCAATCGATAGTCAGCTGCTTGTGCTAATCAGGCACTGCTGAAGCTGAAACAAAAACAGGCTGTTTGCTATTTGCTGCAAGGAGGCAAATAGCTGGGAGGCTGGGCTACATTTGGTATATAAGACATACCCAAATTTTCACCCTCTTTTAGAGAGGGGGAAGTGCATCTTATACTCTGAAAAATACGGTAGTTGTGCCTGACTTGGTAACTCTCTCCATGCTATCCTGTGAAAGCTTCTTTCACTTATTGGATGTTCAGTTTTGTATCAGATTTGATGTTATCAAGCCACATCGCACTGATATCATGTTCTTTGCTTGCACCTTCTTCTTGTCCCACTAACCCGGGGTCCTCAAACGTTTTAAACAGGGGGCCAATTCATAGTCCCTCAGACTGTTGGGGAACTGGACTGGCTGAGTGGGAATGGCTAGGTAATCACGTGACTGGGTGGGCATGACCAATTTGACCCTCCCCTACTCACCCACCAGCCCTGGATCGTATGGCTGTGAAAAACATCTTGAAAGGCTGTTTTTAAAGTGTTTTTAAAGACTTTTAAAGCACTACTTTACAGGCTGGCAAGCACTCCCTCCCCTACTTAAAGCACTAATTTCAAGCCAGCAGCACCCCCTCCCCTCTCACCCACTGACCCTGGATCATGTGGCTGCACTGGTGAGATCACCTCTCAGTCAGCTGGCCCTCCCCACAGGAGCTGGAGTGGATGTTCACTGGAAGAAAAGGCTGATGATGAAGGGCGGGGAGAGGGACAGGGCTGAATCCCACCACTCTGTGGGTCAAATACTTTGTCTTGACAGGCCGTATCTGGTCCGCAGGCCATAGTTTGAGGACTAACTATTCCTAGGATCATTGACTTCTTCAATGAATTTGCACACATGAATAAATCATGAATCAGAGGTAGTCTTCTGACTTTAGCTTCTAGCGATATAGGACCTGGATATCTCCGTGACCGCCTCCTGCAACATACCTCCCAGCGACCAATAAGATCGCACAGAGCGGGCCTCCTCTGAGTATCGTCGACTGCGCAGTGCCATCTGGCAGCTCCTCGGGGGAGAGCCTTCTCTGTAGCTGCCCCGGCCCTTTGGAATGATCTACCCCCTGAGATCCGGACCCTCCCTACTCTCTTGGCCTTCCGTAAGTCTGTTAAGACCTGGTTGTTCCGGCAGGCCTGGGGCTGTTGATCTAGATTGATCTTCAGCCCCATTAAGATCGAGTGTATGTTGTGTCCCTCTTTAACACATCTTTGTTCTGTATTTTAAACTTTTTTTTTAAAAAAATGCTTTTAAACTGTTTTTATGCAAGCCGCCCGGAGTCCTTCAGGATTGGGCGGCATACAAATCTATTAAAATTGGAAATTGGAAAATTGGATATGTCTGGTCTTATACTTTCTGTTACTAACTCTGGCTGTTCATGTTATACACAATAATCTATATCAGCACCACAGTTCAAAGGTGTCAATTTTTCTTCAATCAGGCATTGTTTGTGTCCAACTCTCTCCCCATACATTATTATAGGGAAGACTATTGCTCTAACTAATCCACTTTTTGCATTTATATCACTTACACTTAAAGTCTGCTAATATTAAAATAATCATTGGCTAAGAAGGTGATGCAAAATTGGAAGTATGTTCACAATTAACACTGGATGATGGACAAATCTCCCAGTTTCTCTATACTGATTTTTCTCAATTATATAACTGTATCATTTTTTTTCAATCATTCCAATTTATTTATATCCAATTCTTCTCTGCGTTTTTGCTTCCATGTTGTCTAAATTTTGGAAGCAACTTTCCTACCTTCTTAACACAACATTTAATTTAATATATGCAGCTTGGTGCACTGTTAAGGCTATATGTACAGATGAGTGATGGGATTAAAATAAAATACTACTAGTTCTGTGGGCATGGCTTGGTGGGAGTGGCTTGATGGGAGTGGCAGGGGAAGGTTACTGCAAAATCTCCATTCCCTCCTGATCAGCTGGGACTCGGGAGGTAGAAAATAGATGGGAGCTGGGCCAGTCGGATATGGTATTTACTGATTCTCCAAACTACTCAAAATTTCTGCTAACGGTTCTCCAGAACTGATCAGAACCTGCTGAATACCACCTCTGGTACATCATATATTTAAGAAATGGAGATCTATATTGCAAAATTTGGAGAAGTAATCCAATATCTCCGATTTTATTTTCACCCAGAAAGTACAGATTCATAAATTGAATGGGTTTCAACTCCATTTCTAGTGGGAAGAAAGACAGTCTGAAAATATTAGCCATGTTGTATTAATGGATTACTCCACGTGATCAAATTTCATTTTTGCTCTTTGCGTAGATCTTATAAATTGTGACACAACAGCTGAAAATTTGAGTATAAATCTCATTCTTTTCCTCCATCTCAGCTCCTGCAGTTGGGTTCATTTTCTACCAAGAAAATATACGAGTTGTGTTTTGTGTTTCAAGTTCAGGATCTCTTCTTAGTGCCCATAATAGGATCCTGCAAATTCTTTTCATATTTTGTTGGCATAGTTCCCTTGGAAACGATCTTCATCATATTTTATACTCCACCTTGTACTTTGACTATGTTCCTCCAAGGAAACACATCAGGAATACTGTGTTTTATGATTGTGTAAAGGCGCTTTGTCTTTAATCTTCCCCCATTATTTGCTTGCTGTCAATAGCCTCTGGTGCACAGATTGTTTTCCAGCTACAGATAGCTTAACTACTTTCTGGGTAAGCTTCTGCAGTAACACAGAAGATGACAATTCTCTTACGTCCCATACTTGTCACATTCAAATAATCTAGTCCATGCATTTCTTAGATCTACATATTGAAACTAAATTCTCAATGATAAAGGTAAAGGTTCCCCTAACACATATGTGTTAGTCGTTCATGACTCTAGGGGGCGGTGCTTGTCTCTGTTTCAAAGCCGAAGAGCCAGCACTGTCCAACGATGTCTCCATGTCATGTGGTCAGCATGACTAAATGCTGAAGGAGCATGGAACGCCGTTACCTTCCCACTAAAGGTGTTTCCTATTTTTCTACTTGCATTTTTACATGCTTTTGAAATGCTAGGTTGGCAGAAGCTGGGACAAGTAACGAGAGCTCACTTCTTTATGTGGTGCCAGGGATTTGAACTGCTGAACTGCCAACCTTTCTGATCGACAAGTTCAGTGCCTTTATGATAGATCGATAGATCGATAGATCGATAGATCGATAGATCGATAGATCGATAGATCGATAGATCGATAGATCGATAGATAGATAGATAGATAGATAGATAGATAGATAGATAGATAGAGATAGATAGATAGATAGATAGATAGATAGATAGATAGAGATAGAGATAGAGATAGAGATAGAGATAGAGATAGAGATAGAGATAGAGATAGAGATAGAGATAGAGATAGAGATAGAGATAGAGATAGAGATAGAGAGATAGAGAGAGAGATAGATATAGATATAGATATAGATATAGATATAGATATAGATATAGATATAGATATAGATATAGATATAGATATAGATATAGATATAGATATAGATATAGATATAGATATAGATATAGATATAGACATAGACATAGACATAGACATAGACATAGACATAGACAGACAGACAGACGGTATATTAGAGAATTTTCCCACATTTTCAATCATTCGTCTGGCTATTTTTGTCCCTGCTCAGCCAAAAAAGTTTAGTAGCTTCAACAGAATAAAATTGAATGCATGTTCCTTGTTCATTGCAATGTGAGGCTACCAATGAGTTTGGGTCTCTTCATCTAACTGCTCATTTGTGTTCTTGCAACTAGTGGTTAACTTTCTCTTGTCATTCTCATATAGTCACAGGGACAATCCATTCAGGGAATTCAATAAATTACATGCAAAGTTTCTAAAGTATCTTTGTAATTTTATTCTTTTGGGAATAGCTCACAATAATGTTCTCCGACATTAGTTCCTGCGTTGACTTCTCAAGAGGGGCGTGTGCATAAGTAGTCCTTTTATAGTCTGGAGAGGAGCCTAATGATCACCAGCTGAGTGCAATTATCTCTTGTACTTCTGCAACTGTTCCTGATGCCTATTAGCATCGGACTAATGCCGGTGCCGGGCATCCAGGAACAACTCACTGCTGACCTCAGGCTCACACTCCCTTGTCTCCTCCCCACTGGTCCAAGGCTCAGGCACTTCCTGGTGGCCAACCAGCCTCTCTGCGCCCTGCTTGGAGTTGGAACCCTATCCAGGGTCCTCCACATCCTCCAGAGCTGACTCATAGGGCCCCTCGCTGTCGGAGTCTGGTGGCAGCTCCAACGGCTCCTGCTGGGCCACAACACTTTTGAATGCTATTTGAAACCCTGACAGTGAGATTCTTAGCCTTTCTCTGTGGCAAGGATGCAAATGAATATATTTCCTTTGTATTCTTTGCATCCCATATTTCTAGCCACTTGATATGAATATTAATGAAGGGTTTTTTTTTTCTGGAGGAATGAGTATGATTGTGCATTCTGTAAGAGACTTTTGTTGAACTGTATCGGTTTTTGGCCATTGCCACCTCAGTGATTTATAGTGTTTTTTAGCATCACCCAGCCATTGTTGTGGTTCTATAAAGCCTTTCTCCATCAATGACAAAGTGGCACAGCTAAAGCTGGATGACACTATAAGATGCAATAAATCACAAGGGTAGAAATGGCTGTTGGCTGTTCACCAAAGATCGTGGGACCAAAATACTAGCTAAAGAACACTTCTGGCACACAATGGTTTTTTTTGCTGCCACTGTGTTGTTTCCTTTGGGAGAACTGAATTGATTTTGGAAGTTAAGCTATGGATTCATCCTGATATGACAGCGGAGTTTTATTTTTGGAATTTATTTGAAAAGTGATGTGTCACTGCCAGGCCAGGAAAAGAAATGTGGGTGAGATGATGAATAGAGATCAGAATGAATTGTGCTAGAGACTCGATATTTGGATTAGGGGAGCCCATTCAGCATATAAGACGTTTCAGGTGAATTATGAGTTATCTTTCCCAAGATCTGACAGTATTATGAAGGTATTTAGAAATGTGTTGGAGTATAGAATTAGAGAACTGGCAAAAATTGTGGGAAAGAAATTATTGATTCACAATGGCAACAGCAGATAAAGAAATGTAAAACAGTGTAAAAAGATGTGGAGACTCTAGAAAGAGTGCAGAGAAGAGCAACAAAGATGATTAGGGGACTGGAGGCTAAAACATATGAAGAATGGTTGCAGGAACTGGGTATGTCTACTTTAATGAAAAGAAGAACTAGGGGAGACATGATAGCAGTCTTCCAATATTTCAGAGGCTGCCACAAGGAAGAGCAAGTGCAGCTATTCTCCAAAGCATCTGAGGGTAGAACATGAAGTAATGGGTGGAAACCCATCAAGGAGAGAAGCAACTTAGAACTGAGGAGAAATTTCCTGACAGACTGAACAATTCATCAGAGGAACAACTTGCCTCCAGAAGTTGTGAATGCTCCAACACTGGAAGTTTTTAAGAAGATGTTAAATAACCATTTGTCTGAAATGGTGTAAGGTTTCCTGCCTAGGCAGGGTGTTGGACTGAAAGACCTCCAAGTTCCCTTCCAACTCTGTTATTCTGTTCTGTTCTATTCTATTCTATCCTAAAATTTGTACAAAATGTTCTATAGATGACATTTGCCACCTGCAAGACAAAAAAAAAATGTTCCCAAACATGTCACCAGAGTGTTGGAAGTGCAAACACGCAGAGGGATCTTATTATCATATGTGGTGGACCTGTCCATTGGTGAAAAAATATTGGTTAAAGATAAAAGGATGGTTAAAGGATAACACAACAAGTAGACCTAAAACCAGAATTGTTCTTATTAGGCATACTATCAGGGAAATACAATAGAAGAATTATATATTTAATGTTACACATAAAAGCAGCGGCTAGAATTACATATGGAAATTTGGAAAAAAAACGGAAGTACACCTACACATGAAATGGTGATAAAGAAAATATTAGAATGTGCCAAAATGGACAGGTTAACAATGGAACGTAATGATAAAGGACGAACAGAATACTACTCAACTCAACCCACAAAATGATGCTATAGAGCAGTGGTTCCCAAACTTGGCAACTTTAAGACTTGTGGACTTCAACTCCCAGAGTTCTCCAGCCAGAAGAGCTAGCTTTGGAAAATAATTGAAGAAATGCAAATGCATTTGAGCATGACTTTCCTTGACCAAATATCTGGTTTTTTAAAAAAAAAAAAAAAAAAAAAAATCAATATCGGTTATTTTCCTCATTTCTTCTTGTTCTTCTTCCTCTTAAAATGTGACATTATTTGCTTGCCTTATTATGCTATCTAACCTAGAAAATTTCATGAATATTATGATGCATATCTTCTTGGTTGCAAAGAGGATTATCCAAAGAATAAGCAATACTTGACTAAAACTCCATAGTCTCAGGAATAGATTTCAGAGAATATGGTTGGGGAGAGAGAACAAAACTTGGCAAAAAAATTATTTGTTTCAGATTTATGTTCCTCGTCCCCATTGCTATCATCCGTCCAAGGCTATTTTTTAACCACTGCCTTGAGGATTAGCAGCCGAGGCCTCAGAGTATCCAAAGGAGAGATTGACTTTTATTAAACAGCCACGTAGAAAATGCACAGTTCTGCCTTATGAACTGAAGGAAGCTGTGTGTTTAAGTCCCATTTCTTGGAAACTGGAGAGAGAGAGAAAGAAAAAAAAATCAGTACCAGAAAATGATTAAAAATAGTGTGTGTGTGTGTGTTGCGGGGGGGGGGGGGGATTCAGATGCAATTGAAATGAAAAGCTCAGCAACAAAGAAGAAATATTGTGCAGAAAACATGAAGGGATTGAGATCCATCAAGCCAAATGCTGCCCACAGTTAAAATACATTGGTTTGCCCAATCTGACACATCATTCTTTTTATATGCCATTCTGAAGGGCGCATTCATCCCTTGAAATTCATTCCCCCATAGTTATCAGCTGACAAACATCTGTGGACCAAAAACTCCACTCTCTGTTTGAGATGAGCACTGAGAGGTCTGAGACTCAGGCAGCTGTTTGTAAAGAGAGGCATCCAAAAGTATTGCATGGCTAATTATTCAAATCCTAGACACACTTAAATGAGAACCGGCATATTTGATAGAACATGTTTCTAATTAGAAATGTTGTGCTGGACCAAGTCATATCTCTGTATATCTCCTGTCTCTAGTTTAATATCCTCCACATCTGGTGCACATATAGGTAAAGGAAAAGATAGGTAAAGGAAAAGGTTCCCCTTGCACATATATGCTAGTTGTTCCTGACTCTAGGGGGCGGTGCTCATCTCTATTTCAAAGCCAAAGAGTCAGCACTGTCTGAAGACGTCTCCGTGGTCATGTGGCCAGCATGACTAAATGCTGAAGGTGCACGGAATGCTGTTACCTTCCCACCAAAGGTGGTCCCAATTTTTCTACTTGCATTTTTACATGCTTTCGAACTGCCAGGTTGGCAGAAGCTGGGACAAGTAATGGGTGATCACTCTGTTATGTGGCGCTAGGGATTCAAACCCCCGAACTGCTGACCTTTCTAATCGACAAGCTCAGCGTCTTAGCCACACATATATGTGTGGTGCACATATAGTTCATAGCTAAAATGGGTGAATATTATGTTGGGCAGTAAGTCTAGAACATATAGCCGAGCAGAACTGGGAGATGTTAATTTGGAGAAGGTTGGTCTTCATGAGCAAAGTTCCACTCCAAGATAATGGACCAGGAAGCTATGAGAAGCTCACTAACAGGACATCGGTGTTCATCTGTTTCACTAACTGATATTCAGGGGTGTACGGCATTATGACTAGGGAAGGTTGCATGAAGAGTAAGAGATTGGGTCTGGATTTGTCAATTTATAAATTGGTCTGTATTAGTAATCAGTTACTATCTTCACTAAAAGTTCAGAATAGGTTCCAAAAGTCAGAGACATTCTTCCCATATTCAATTTTAAATAATTCACTGCATATGCAGAAGAGCCCACCAGGTTCTAGTTCATAGCCAACTTTGACTAAACTAAAAAACGCTAAGCACTTAAGTGATAGAGATAACTGTTTGAATGATGGCCACCAGGAATTGCTGGCTAGAAAGAAAAATTAAACTAAACCTCCTGGGAGAAGTCAATGCAAATCATCCCTGATGAATCAGAGGGATAAAGTGATTGGGATATTGGACAAGAGTGAAGAAAGAACATAGAATAATATAGTTGGAAGGGACTACAGAGGTCTTCTAGTCCAAACCCCTGCTCGAGTAGGAGACCCTAAACCACTTCAGACAAATGGTTCTCCAGTCTCTTTTTGAAAGCCTCCAATGATGGAGCACCCATATAAAGGCAAGCTATTCCATGGGTTGATTGCTCTCACCGTTTGGAAATATCTCCTTAGTTCTAGGTTGCGTCTATCCTTGGTTAGTGAGTGAGCACCTCAAAGAATGAGGTTCTAATGAACTGCCAGTGTGGGTAGTACACTATGTGACTTCAGTTCAGTCATTCAGCTCAATCTACTTCCCAGGCATGTTTATTTGTCACACCTAATAAATCAATGAATCAGTAAATATTTCCACCAAAGAAAATCAATCAATCAATCAGAATAGAACTAGAAGGGATCTTGGAGGTCTTCTAGTCCAACCACCTGATCAAGCAGGAGACCCTGTACCATCTCAGGCAAATGACCGTCCAGTCTCTTCTTAAAAAGCTCCAGTGATGGAGCACCCACAACTTCTGAAGGCAACTTCTGTTCCACTGGTCAACTGTTCTCGTTGTTCTCAACCTTAATTCCAGATTGCTTCTCTCCTTGAGTAGTTTCCATCCGTTGTTTGTTGTGCTCACCAGGAGTCCAGCTTGACCCAGTCTTCATTTTGTCACAATAACCAGGTCTACCTATAAAGACAACTTGAACAATATCAGTCTTCCAATAAGTTTTGAGCAGCAGTAAATTGACACATGAAGATATTATTTGAGTAGGACTAACTATATTGTGAAAAATGATTTGCATGGCAGAGAGGGAAGCACAAATAATGTCATGGTGTGACAGCTAAAGCTACAGTCACGCTTTTTGTTTGGTTAGTCCTTCTTTTTAAGACAAATGATAATGCTTGAAATTTTTTTGTGACATATGGAGACTAATAAAACCAGTACAAAATGACAAGGAAGACAGCCATTGCGATTTATCAAACTCTTGTGTCAACATATGCTCTTAAAGTTGGACGGAAATGGATGAGTGTGACATTATTTCTTCTTTGGTTTATGGACTTCTGCAAGAGTTGCTGGAGGTTGTGTTGGCTACAATAAAAAAAATGGAGGGGTTTTTTTTAGCAAAAAAAAAAAAAAAGTAAATTCCAAGGAAAGCAAACAATGAAAATGCAATATTATTAAGACATTGTAGATAGATGAAGGTTGAAAATATCATACTTTCTAAGGAATATAACATCAGTTATTTTGACTATTTTCATCAGATCTAAAGATGTCTGGTCAATTATGCTTTTACAAATTCTAAATCCTAGAACAATGAGATGTATGTTTCTCTCTCTCTTCTCTCGCTCTTTCTCAAAATATAAAACGTAAGTCATCTCATGATGTGTGCCTTAAAATGTAATTTTATATACTTTCTTTCAAAGTCAACCACCTACCTATATTACCACCTATCCTTATAGTGAGTAAAAGATATCATACATCAGTGGTGGGATGCAAATGTTTTTTTACTACTGGTTCTGTGGGTATGGCTTGGTGGGCATGGCTTGGCTTGGTGGGTGTATCAGTGGAATGATACTGTAAAACCCCCATTCCCTCCTCACTCCTGGGGGAAGGATACTGTAAAATCTCCATTCCCTCCCCACTCCAGGGAAGGATACTGTAAAATCTCCATTTCCACTCCACTCCAGGGCAAGAATTCTGTAAAATCTCCATTTCCACTCCACTCCAGGGCAAGAAGTCTGTAAAATCTCCATTTCCACTCCACTCCAGGGCAAGAAGTCTGTAAAATCTCCATTTCCACTCCACTCTAGGGCAATAATTCTGTAAAATCTCCATTTCCACTCCACTTCAGGGCAAGGATACTGTAAAATCTCCATTTCACCCCACTCCAGGACAATGATTCTGTAATTTCTCCAATTCTACCCCACTCCAGGGCAAGGATACTGTAAAATGTCCATTTCCACCCCACTCCAGGACAATGATTCTGTAAAATCTCCATTCCCTCCTCACCCCACTAACCTGCTTTCCAGCTCTGTCCTGTGCAGGGCAACAGAAGAAGACCCAGCTGATCAGCCGGGTCTCCGATCAGTTGGGACTCGGGAGGCAGCCAATAGATGGGGGCGGGCTCAAAATTTCTGTTATCAGTTCGGTAGAACTGGTCAGAACTGGCTGAATACCACCTCTGATCGTACCCTACGGTTGGCCAAGAGCGGGAAAAATGGAATATACATTTACTACAACAATGAGTTTTGCAGCACCTTCAACACAAAGAAACATATCAAGGCATACATTTTTTTTCTAGAAATGTATAGAAAATGTAGAAAGTATGGAGTACATTTCTGCAAAACATACATGAGGTTTGTAAATGCTGACTTACTTATGGTTAAAGAATGAGATCAACAGATAATGCAAGCAATCACCTTCTTAATTGTTTATTTACAGTAATTGTTAGGCAGCAAGAGAGAGATTCTTCCTCTGGATAGCTGAAGAACACATTAGCAATGATGAAGGACTCCATCTGAACCTGACACCTGAGATGTATTTGAACTCATAATGAATTATAGTTCATCAGTTTTTCATTGCCGTGTATCTTTCAGCTTTTCTTGTTCAAGCAGAGGTACCTTAAGACTGATATCAAAGTGATCTAGGAAGCTGAAATATTCCCTCCACTCATTCTTGAAAACTGTCATATTGGATGTGGTACAATCAAGAATAGTCTATGTTTTTTTTCCCCCCATCAAAAGCAAAAGGATTGACAGCAATTGATGGCTGATAGCATATTGGATGAAGAGCTGTCCATGAATCTTTCTTGTGAATGTCACCGCGAGGGCCAGCAATTAGGTATGAGGATAGCATTTGGATCTGCTCTAGCTGGTCTCCTTTCATCTCGTTTGCTTTTGGTACCTCTCTGATAGAAGAAGACTGGAAAAAAAGAAGCATTATTCTCTGAAATGAGTTTAGATTGTTCATGGTCTTTAGTTGGGAAATAAGTAGCAAGAACATGCTTTCCCCTTTGCAGAAGTTGCTTTGTCAAGCGGCCCATAGCAATCAGTTCTTTCACTATATTGTAACCAAGGGACATGGTGGCTCAGTGACTAAGATCAGAAAGGTCGGCAGTTTGGCGGTTCGAATCCCTAGTGCCGTGTAACGGAGGGAGCTCCTGTTACTTGTCCCAGCTTCTGCCAACCTAGCAATTCAAAAGTAGGTAAAATGCAAGTAGATAAATAGGAACCACCTTTGGTGGGAAGATAACAGCGTTCCGTGCACCTTCGGGGTTTAGTCATGCCGGCCAAATGTCCACAGAGACATCTTTGGACAGCACGGGCTCTTCAGTTTTGAAACGGAGATGAGCACCACCCCCTAGGGTTGGGAACAACTAGCACATACGTGCAAGGGGAACCTTTACCTATATTGTAACAAGCAAGTGCTATTTCATTAATGTGGCATTCCAGCCAACTGCTGTGACAATATATTTAATGTCATTAAACAACATCATCTACCTATTTTAAGTCATTGGGAAGAACTCACATGTGGACAAAAATGCCAAGTACAGTCTAAATCTCTAGCTGCTTGCGCAGCTCACCGTAATAATGTGCCTTTTTAAACTCATGATGGTTGAAACTTGTGGTGAGTGTTGCGGTGGCCTAGAGATGGAGCTCTTGCCTCATAATCAGGAGGCTATGAGTTCAATCCTAGGTAGAAGCAGATATTTCTCTCTCTGGGAACAATGGGAATATATTTGCTGAACAAAACTCCACATTGGTGACAGGAAAGGCATCTGGCCATTAAACACTGCTAGCTCCATTAAGTTGCCTGAACTCCACCACACAAGGTATTATGGGGTCATTATATGATGATGATGATGATGATGATGATGATGATGATGATGATGATGATGACGACGGTGATGGTGGTGGTGGTGGTTTTTGTACTTACTATCCCCATCAATTAATGGAAGCCTTGAGAGATGACAGTGGTGATGACCTGAGAACTTCAGGGTGATTAATTAATTAATCACCTGAGGGTAGAACAAGAAGCAATGGGTGGAAACTAATCAAGGAGAGAAGCAACTTAGAACTGATGAGAAAGTTCCTGACAGTTAGAACAATTAATGAGTGGAAAAACTTGCCTCCAGAAGTTGTGAATGCCCCAACACTTGAAGTCTTTAAGAAGATGTTGGATAGCCATTTGTCTGAAATAGTATAAGGTTTCCTGCCTAGGCAGGGGGTTGGACTAGAAGACCTCCAAGGTCCCTTCCAACTCTGCAATTGTATTGTATTATTGTACATACATGGTAATGTTACTTTGAAAACTTAGCCTACTTCTCATATGTGGCATGAAATCAATTACGCTATAAAAGATCCTGAATTCCCCACTGAGAAGTCCACTCACTGCATTTCTGCATGGTTTGCTACTTGTAGTTTTGTCTCTTTCGAATAAACTTCTGCTGGGGACCTGTAATTTTTATGTGCATCCCGTCTCATTTCATCAGTCTGCTGATTCCACATGGAGACATACGGTCAAATTATCTGCACTTAAGGGCCAGTAGGTGAACAGAAGAAATCAACAATTTCTCCTGGAATTAAATGGATCGATTCCTTTACAGCAAAGCGATAAACATACATTTCAATAAAAGCAATATCTTTATGGACAGGACTATAACAGGCTCGCTATTTTAACAATCCATAGAAATTCACCTACTTAAAGTTTTATCCTTGAATTCCTTTGGAGCATTCCAGTGCCTCTCCATGTTGTCAATCCTACCATGGCATAGCTATGAAAGAATGGGTGAGAAAGGATTTAATCAGATAAATGTAGATTTTTCTTAAGGTTTCTGTTCTTGCATCTTCCAAAAAGAGAGAGAAAGAGAGAGTTGATTGTTTGGGGATGTTTTCAACATAATAGGATCCTTCCTGACAATTTCATAGGCGTCTCTTTGAATGGATTATAACTCTACTTTGATCTGATCTTGCTATAAATCTCTGAAGGACTGCTGCTTAAAAATATATTCACACTTAATTATGAGCCGATAAACTGATATACTTGTTTCCAAATTTTAGAAATCTTTCAGTTATTGGGACATGCATGAAAGGCTTTAACTAATTATATAAATTTGCTGTTATAGATATGCCTAGTTTATATTATTAAGTAAAAGTAATAAGTTGAGGTTTGATGTTATCATCCTGTTCTACTGCACCAAAGGGAGTCAGAAATCAGCCTTTTCTTTCTTTCCCTTCTTTTCTACACTTTCCCCTTCCTTTTTCCCTTCCCTACTTTTCCTATTATTTGTTTTTTGTATTTTATACTATAAATTAATAAAAAGTTTGCCTTGACTTCAAAACAAAAATAAATAAACACAATAGGATGAGATTGGAGGGGTAACCATGCCAGATTTGATGAACATGTATTGATAAATAATTTTCTCCTTTAAGTAGCTAATACTGGGCAATGTGATAGAAATTTCTTCTCATGCGACTTAAAAATCATTATAGAATATGACCTGATTAACGTTTTTACTAGTAAGGACTCTTCAAGATACACAGACTCATACATGCATGCATGCATGCATACATGCATATACATACGGTAAAGATTCCCCTCGCACATATGTGCTAATCATTCCCAACTCTAGGGGGCAATGCTCATCTTCATTACAAAGCTGAAGAGCCAGCGCTTTCTGAAGAAGTCTTCATGGTCATGTGGTGAGCATGACTAAATGCCCAAGGCACACTGAACGCTGTTCCCTTCCCACCAAAGGTGGTTCCTATTTTTCTACTTGCATTTTTTTACGAGCTTTCAAACTGCTGGGTTGGCAGAAGCTGGGACAAGTCACGGGAGCTCACTCTGTTATGTGGCGCTAGGGATTCAAACCACCAGTCTGCTGACCTTTCTGATCGGCAAACTCAGCGCCTTAGGCACTGAGCCACCACGTCCCTTAAATACATGCATACATATGTACTGTACATAAAAATGGAGATATGAAATAGCAGCATGAAAATTATCAAGCCTATATAATGCCAATTTTATGCATACATGCATACGTATATACATAAAATTGGCATTATATAGGCTTGGTAATTTTTGTGCTTCTATTTCATATCTCCATTTAATATGCCAATTTCATAATATCTCCCTATGTGCTGTGAGAAAAAGTGAGAGCTTTGTGTGTATATCAGAGATGACAGAATGCCCGGTCTGTTATTAGAAAGATAATTAGAAAAAAAAGTTATTCTATGTATTCCCTAGGAAACAGAGAAAAAATATTTCTCAGGAGTAGGAAGAAATTGCAAAGGGGTTGTTTTTTTTTAAGGGTTATTAGGGATATTTAGCAATTATCATGCAAATCCTACAGAATTATTATGGGCATTTAGCAGTTGTCATACTAAGTCTACAAAATCTTCTAGGCAAAAAAAAAATGCATCACACATTTTTATCCATCTGATTGATATTTGGGATAATCCAGAGGTGGAATTCAGCCAGTTCTGACAGGTTCTGGAGAACCGGTAGCAGAAAGTTTGAGTTGTTTGGAGAACCGGCAAATATGTTGGCTTCGCCCACACTATCGCCCAGCCTCCCAGCTGATCTTCTTTTCTTGCCCTGAACAGGAGAACAGAGCTGGAAAGCAGGTAAGTGGGATGGCGCACTTAAGAGCCGAGGTGGCACAGTGGTTAGAGTGCAGTACTGCAGGCCACTTCAGCTGACTGCTATCTGCAGTTTGGCGGTTCAAATCTCACCGGCTCAAGGTTGACTCAGCCTTCCATCCTTCCGAGGTGGGTGAAATGAGGACCCAGACTGTGGGGGCAATATGTTGACTCTGTAAACCACTTAGAGAGGGCTGTAAAGCACTATGAAGCGGTATATAAGTCTAACTGCTATTGCTATTGCTAGTGGGGAAGGAACGGGGATTTTGGAGTAACCTTTCCCTGCCACACCCAGAAAGCTACACCATGCCCACAAAGCCACACCCACAGAACCAGTAGTAAAAAAATGAAATGAATCCCACCACTGGGATAACCGTTTCCTCTTACTGTACTTTGAGTGCAGCTTGGGTTCTTAGCTGAAGAATCAGTGGCTCTTTTTCTAGAAAAGGAATTCATCACATAGGTAATTGCAACAACCTACGTAGCAGCTTACAGAAAGTAAACAGCTGAATGGATAAAGCTCTTTAGTGAAAAAAGGTAACCACAAACTAAAAATAAAAGAAGAAAAAATGAGAAGTCTCAAGGGAAAATATCTCCCAATCTGTAATTTGTAGAACATATACCCATTTTGTTTTCTGAGTGGTGTAAAAGGCAGCCTTACTTGAAACTGCTTTCATTCTGTGACAATATATTTAATGTCGTTAAACAACGTCATCTGCCTATTTTAAGTCATTGGGAAGAACTCATAGGTGGATAAACATGCCAAGTACATTCTAAACCTCTATATGCTTGCGCAACTCACCATAATAATGTGCCTTTTTAAACTCATGATAGTTGAAACTTGTGGTGAGTGGTGCTAGAGGTGGAGCTCTTACCACAAAATCAGGAGGCTGTGAGTTCGATCCTGGGTAGAGGCTGATATTTCTTTCTCTGGACATGCTGAAAATATATGTGCTGAACAAAACTCTGCATTGGTGACAGGAAGAGCATCTGGCCATTAAAGCATTTTGCTAGCTCCATTCAGTTGCCCAAGTTCCATCCCACAAGGGATTATGGGGTCATTAAAGGGGGATGGTGATACCCATTTTTTTCTTCAGGGTTAATCTTCCCAGATTAACTTTGTCTGGGACATTTTCCTTCCATTGGCTTAAAACTGGAAGACCAAGGAATAATTCATGAAATGGCTTTTGGGAGATGAGAAAGTTGATCATTTTCTTATCTGCAAAGAATCCACCCCAGTTCCCCAAAAATATTTTTTTGAAGGAATTGTCCTTTTATTTATATTGGGAAGAAGGTTTGAGTCCCAGCTAGAAATGATAAAACTTGATCAAGTTCCCATGGAAACAAAATGCTTGTATTGATGTAGTCACTAGGAGTTTCATTTCCCTTTATGAGTTTTAATATTTATTTAGCATATGACATCATACATACTCTGGCAATATATATTAAAATTTCATCTGGATTAATAAACACAATAAAATATAAATGTTAAAAAGATCTATCTTCAAATATCAATGTCTAGGGCATCTTACCATTCAAAGCACAAATTATATTACTTTTTAAAAAAAAAAAATCAGGTACTGGACTGGTATATGATGTCATCTTACAGCTGGTGATGATGTGACATGGGACCCCACAGTCACACTGAGATGAGGATACTGTGCCTATTTATATAGAGAGTCCTGGAAGTTGCTGAGCAAGGAGTAAACCCTATTGTGATGACCTGGGGCATGACGCAGGGGCAACCCAATCAGCTGACAGTTCAAACTCCCCCTTTATTGCTCCAACTGTTCCCCAAATGTCCCACATTTATGGCAAGTCCCAGAGCAAAGTGATCACACACACACACACACACACACACACACACACACACACACAGATCTCCAGCAGTCTCTGGCTGCATGTAGTCCAGCACAACACTGTGAGTACAATGGCTGCAAGACAAGAAACCCAGCAGGGCAAGGGAGTAAGTCAAGGCAATTAATTCAAGAAGCAAGAAATAAAGAAAGAACTCTAGAACACATCCAACATCGGCATCGGCACACAACTCTCCGTGAATTTACTCTTTGTTCCCAACAAATGCCCCTCCCCACAGCATCTCCTTAAGCCTCAGTTCTCAGGTGTGCCTCGTGGAGAGGGGCGGGATACTCTCCTCTCAAGTAATCAGGTCGGTCTGCCCTGTTCTCTCCACTCTCAGTGCTCGAGGATCAGGAGGAAGTGGTCCTTGCTCATCTCCAAGGACCAAGGTGGTTCTTGCTCATGAGCTCTTTCTCTCATGTTCACTGCTTAGCCTCTCTTAGTCAGCCTGCCCCCATTCCTCCTTGCCTACAAGCCATGTCAATCCTGAAAGGCCCTTGCCTGACCTGGCCTGCTCCTCCTCATACCCCTCCAAAACCAACAAAATTGCCCTTTCAATCTCCATCAGCTCCAGTTCCAGCTCATCTTCTTGGGCAGATCAAGGCTCTGACAGGTGCATGACACCTATTCAGGATTGTCCATTGCTGACAATAGAGCTCAAATTCTGGCCCCATTTTTGTGGAGTCATTTCTATATTGAACCTACAGTATGTCTGGATATTCAGCAGCCAGATTGGCTTTCCATTGGAGATCGATGTTCGAGTTGTTGGGCAGGGGTTGTGCAAGTGCCAATGGGGTCTTCCTGGATTTGATTTTTAGTATTTATTTGCTGAATATACTTTGAAAGGTTCTGTCCTCACCTTGTGTGTTCGCACTTCAGTGTGTAATAAAGTACACTATAAATAAATAGGAACAACTTAAAGAATTTTTTTCTCACTGTCATTCATCTCACTGCAAACATCCATAAAAGAAGAAGATCACATCCCAAGCATTTTGTTTTAGAAATCAAAGAGAACATTGACTTTTCTTGGACTCATCAGATTTCAGCTGCAAAAAATCCAGACAGCCATTGAACTGGCTTAATTTGCCATGCAAATATACATGCAATAGAGAATGGGTACAATACTGAAGCTAGTTTTGGTTGCCACGATGTAAAAAAGATGTTGAGACTCTAGAAAGAATGCAGAGGAGAGCAACAAAGGGGATTGGAGGTTAAATCATAAGAAGTATGAGTTGCAGGAAATGTGTATGTCTAGTTTAATAAAAAGCAGGACTAAGGGAGATATGATAGCAGTCTTCTGATATCTCAGGGGCTGCAACAAAGAAGAGGGAGTCAAACCATTCTCCAAGGCACCTGAGGGTGGGACAAGAAGCAATGGATAGAAACTAATCAAGGAAAGAAGCAACCTAGAACTATGGAGAAATTTCCTGACAGTTAGAACAATTAATCAGTGGAACAACTGGCCTCCAGAAGTTATGAATGCTCCAACACTGGATGTTTTAAAGAAGATGTTGGATATCCATTTGTCTGAAGTGGTGTAGGGTTTCCTGCCTAAGCAGGGAATTGGACTAGAACAGGGGTCGGCAACCTGTGACTCTGGAGCCACATGTGGCTGTTTCATCCCTCTGCTGTGGCTCCCTGTCACCGGTTGACTCCACAATTGATAAGGCTTTCAGTTAGGACAAGTAGAGGAAAAAGGACACCGTGCTAGGAGGAGACTCTGTGGTGTGGGAATTGGACTTCTGGTTGGGAGAGGAAAAAAGATGCTACTCTAGGAGGAGACTCTATGGTGGGGGAACCAAATTTCCAGTCGGCTCCATAATTGAATGGGGAGGGGGGCTTCCGATTAGGACCTTTGTGGCTCTTTGACTGTTTAAGGTTGCCGACCCCTGGAGTAGAAGACCTCCAAGGTCCCTTCCAACTTTACTTCTATTCAATTCTGTTCTGTTCTGTTAATATTGTGGCTAATGATTTCTCCTGGCTTTAGAGTTCCCCCTTTTTTTTGCATTTAATTTGCCATGCTTCACTGATGTTTCATCAATTAGCTCCTATGACTATTATGGACTCTAAGATAAACTGGGAAAGTGGTCTTTTTGCCTTCATGACCTTCTTCTTAATTTTATGTTTTTGCACAGGGAAAAGCTTATGCTCATTCATCACTGCTGCAGCACCAAAGACAATTGCTAGATTCCCATGCAATATTAAATAAGTTGCACTTGAAAACAACTAAGCTTGGATGGGGATTTTTGTTGTTGTTGTTGTTGGTTATAGGGGCATTAAGAATTGATGAATTCAAAAATTTCAGAGTGTGCTTTTTTTTTCTTTGTGCATAGCTAACTGCTGAAAGAGAACCCAGGAACTAATTTGTTGATGTGAGAAATAAAATCATTGGATACTTTAGAAAATAAGGGGAACGTTTGCTGTCCCAACAGTTAATTCAAAAGAAGGAAAGAATTATATTGCTGATTTTGCTACCGATAGGAGGAGTTACTAGGTTTATTCTGCTACATATCTACAAGGTTACCATACTTCTGTGATTCTAATCATGTTTATGACAATAGTTTGCGTCTATAGGTAACAATAGAGCTCTTTCCTAGAGTTTTAATTTTGATGTCTTTTCCTTATATTTGTTTAAGTCTACATGTCATGCGCCAGTGGTGGGATTCAAATAATTTAACAACCGGTTCTCTGCCCTAATGACTAGCTGGGTGGGCGTGGCTCAGTGGTCATGTGACCGGGTGGGCGTGGCCAACTCAATGTCACTCACGTCAATGGGCGCTTCGCCTTAGCTGTTACAATGTAATAAGGGTTAACCGGAGAGGCAGTTTCTGTAAGCAGAACAATAAGGTTGAGGCTAGAAACAACACCAGAATGTTTCCTTCCTGCCTTCCTTACAGGATTAGCCCTGTAAAGTGGGGGGGGGGGGAATCAGATTTCTTCCAACAACCGGTTCTCCGAACTGCTTAGAAAGTTAACAACCGGTTCTCCGAATGGGTGCGAACTGCCTGAATCCCACCACTGTCATGCGCTAAGGAGGGGAGGGAAATATTCATTCTTTAATTATGCAAAAACCATGGGAAATAGCTAGAGTTGGTTTTGCATGCCAAAATGATGTACTCAAGAAAGTTATGTTTAAAGAGATCTGATTATCTCAATTTGCTGCTTGGTTTGGTTCGTCAGTCAGAACCTTGACACTACAGGAAAAAGAACTGAATTATTTCAGGTTTCTAACTTTTATTTAAAAGTAAAGATTCCCCCGCACATGTGTGCTTGAAGTTTCCGGCTCTAGGGGGTGGCACTCATCACTATTTCAAAGCCAAAGAGCCAGCGCTGTCCTAAGACATTTCGGTGGTCATGTGGCCAGCATGACTCAATGCTGAAGGTGCATGGAGTGCTGTTACCTTCCCGCCAAAGGTGGTTCCTATTTTTCCTACTTGCCTTTTTTATGTGCTTTTGATGTGCTTTCTTGATTTTATCACATCTTTTCGGTATTCTTGTTTCGTCTGTTGGGATTATTATTGTTGTTGTTGTTGTTGTTAATTTAAAGCCTTTTTAGATTAAAGAGCAAACCTTATTATACACCCTGCTAGTGTCTTCAGTGCAGAGAAACAAAACCTGAAACTGTAAACCAGAGAGGAGGGGGGAGAGAAAAAAGAAGAAGATAAAACAATGTAGTTCTGGAATAAATATTTCATAATTCATATAAGCAATTATTAGAACAACATATTTTCTTTCTCATTACTGTTAGGACAGTGACAAGCAGAAATATATTTAAATGAAAATGAAATCAGCAGGGTTGCCATTATTACTGGGTTATGAAAACAAAGCAAAAATTCCTCATCTTTGCCTAAAGCGCAACCAATTTGGCAAGATAATTGTTTTCACTTCAGAATAACACTTGTTTCTTTCTTCATTTGTTTACTCACTAATGGTTGGCTCGCACACATCCATACAAACACACACACACACCAGTTAATATAGGTTTTTTTTTTTTAAATATAAAAAAGCATAACATATTCAACTGTGCATCAGAATGTGTTTAATGGAAAGCTAGCTGTCTTTTATTAAAGTTAGTCCTTAATTAATTGCATTTCTTACCACCTATAGAGAGGCAAAACAAAGTTTGCAGAGAATTTTTCAGCTGACAAATGAATCACACAACACTAATTTTGTCTTCGGGGAAAGATCCGCAGATCTAATCCTTTTAACCAGAGTCATCCATCTAAGAATTGAACACTGAAATTATATCCCCCCTTTAGTTCAGGTTGGGCTGTGTCCTTCATGGTACAAAGACTGCAAACTTATAAACATTACGGAAGCTAATAAAAAGGCATTTTTTTTCCTCCTAGCAATTGGAGATTCATATGGAGCCAATTACGGTCTATAACCGTGATGGGAAACCTATGGCACACGTGGTACAAGTGGCACGTAAAGCCCTCTCTGGAGGCATGTCCGCTGTCGCCCCAGTCCAGCTCTACCACGCATGTGCGTGCGCCTCCCACTGACCTTCTGGTCTTTGGGTCTCTTTTTGCATGCCCAGGGTGCATGCATTAGGGTACTTTAATTGCATTTTGGGGCATCATGCAGCACTTGACTACTGCAATGCACTCTACATGGGGCAGCCCTTGAAGAGCATTCGGAGACTTCAGCTTGTCCAGAATGCAGCCGCGCGAGCGATTGTGGGTGCACCCCGGTACACCCACGTCACACCTATCCTCCGCGAGCTGCACTGGCTGCCTATTGGTCTTCAGATACGCTTCAAGGTGCTAGTCGTCACTTATAAAGCCCTTCATGGTATTGGACCTGGGTACTTGAGAGACCGCCTGCTGCCAATTACCTCCAATAGACCCATTAGATCCCACAGATTAGGCCTCCTCCGAATTCCATCTACTGGCCAATGCCATTTGGCTACTACCCGGAGGAGGGCCTTCTCTGTGGCTGCTTCAGCCCTCTGGAATGAGCTCCCCGTGGAGATTCAGACTATCACCACCCTTCAGGCTTTCCGCAAAGCCCTTAAAACCTGGCTGTTCTGACAGGCCTGGGGCTGATGAGTTCCCCGCTCACGCTCAAATTGTGTGGTTGTTGACTGTTTTTAAATTGTTGTAGTTGTTTGTCCATTGTCTTTCCTCCTGTTTGTATTCCCCCCCCCCTTACTTTGGTTTGTGAGCTGCCCTGAGTCCCTCTGGGAATAGGGCGGCATAGAAATGCAATAAATCAAATCAAATCAAATTCCATGCACAGCAGAGACCCGTTTTTGGTCTGGAAAGCCTCCTGCATCAAACTGGAAGCCAAAAAATGGGTGTTGGGGTGGGGTGCATGCATGGTGGGGGGGGACATGGGGTTCACATGCATATGGGTGGAGTTGAAGCTCATGGGGGGGTGTCATGGGTGCTTTGCATTATTGCATTGCATTAAGTGCGCTTTTGACACATAACAACAAAAAGGTGTATAAGCAAAGTATAATGTTACTGGGATGTTAAAGGCTACAATCATGTGGGCAGCTTAATTTAATTTTAATGGAAATAGATTACATGTGGTCGAGCAGATGAGATTACATGAGGCCCGGGACTGGTCTGTAATGACCTGGGTTTCAATGTAGGCTAGTCATCCTAATCCCCAGATTATCTCAAGGCAGTCACGTTTAGTCTCGGTTATCTCACATGCTGTTGCAAAGATTAAAATGTGATAATCCCCATGGACGTAACCCAGAGCTGCTAGAGGGCAAAGGTGAAAGATAAGTATGGTATGAAATACTCGTAGTTGCTACCATCATCCCTAATGCACTGTGATGCTTAATGTACTTTAAAGCAAGGGGACACAAGCTGATTGAGAAAGTGGGAAACTGCCTATGAAGCTATTTTCATTTTATGGTGGTAGAACAATATTTTTTTAACAAATGTGAACTCGGTGCTCATTAATGTTGGAATCCCGGCTTTATTAATTCATCACAGCCCAAACGAAAAGCAAACATCCAAAAGATCATCCCTTGTTTTGGAGAGAGAGAAAGGATTGTGACAACTTAGAACTATATATAGCATTATATTCTCTGTGCTAACTCCCCGAAAGAAAAGCAAGATTTAAACATCATTCATATGCAAACCTACTTGTGAAAGGACCTTAAATGAACTGCATCTGAAGAGGAGAAAACTAGCACAGCGTCAAAGCTCCATTTTGCAAGCATTAATGCCAAATAGTGCACATGAACTGCAGGAATTCCATCCGTTCACCAGAGGGCAGCAAAGAGTTATAGCAAATCGCTCTTTGCTGCCATCTAGTGGTTTTCCACAGTTGATTCTATTCAGATAACCTACTTGGATAGCCTTGATAACATTGGAATAGATCAGAGATGGACTTCAGCAGGTTCTGAAAAGTTCTGAAGAACCGGTAGCGGAACTTTTGAGTAGTTCAGAGAACTGGTAAATACCACCTCTGACTGGCCCTGCCTCCATCTATCCTCTGCCTCCCGAGTCCTAGCTGATCGGGAGGAAATGGGGATTTTGCAGTATCCTTCCCCTGAGTGAGGAAGGAATGGAGGTTTTATAGTAGCAATAGCAATAGCAGTTAGACTTATATACCGCTTCATAGGGCTTTCAGCCCTCTCTAAGCGGTTTACAGAGTCAGCATATTGCCCCCAACAATCCGGGTTCTTATTTTACCCACCTCGGAAGGATGGAAGGCTGAGTCAACCCTGAGCCGGTGAGATTTGAACAGCTGAACTGCAGAACTGCAGTCAGCTGAAGTAGCCTGCAGTGCTGCATTTAACCACTGCGCCACCTCGGCTAGTATCCTTCCCCTGGAGTTGAAAGGGAATGGAGATTTTGCAGGTGCTTGAGAGCACTCCATGTGTCTTCCTAGCTCTTTAAAGCCATTCTGTTCATCCAAACAAAGAGATCGGAGGTTCAAAAGGATTCTGGATGGCATCCAGACTTACATTCAGAGACAATCCAGAAAGGAAAAAAAAAGAAATTGTGTTTCTATGATAAAGCCTAGATTTTCTCTGTGCCGGAATGGATTTTTGCTTTCCCTGGGAGAACATCCATTTCATAGGGTGTGAAGGAAGTCTAACTCCACCATGAATGACTCAGATGTTCAACCATCAAGGGGAGCTCCACTTCAACCCCCAAAAATGAATAAAGACCCATTCTGTCCACTCCACAAGTCCTCAGGTGCTTTGAACAAGTGCAGGGAAATTGGAAAGAGGCCCCCGGAGGAAAGGAAAGCTCTGATTAGGAAGTACAAAGTCGAGTTGAGTTGAGTTTATTCAATTTGTATGCCTCTCTATTCCCGAGAGACTCAGTCTGCTACAAATGTTGTGAATCTACAGAACACATGGCCAAAACCTGTACAGCTAAGTTGCAATGTCACCTCTGCAAGAGTGACAGACACCCAGGCACCCTAAATCCAAATTCTGAGATGACACAAGGTCTGACTGCTGACCCTCCTCCGCACAAGAAGTCTCCACATGACACCAAAGTGCACCCGGAAGCTGCCACAAGTGTCAGCTGCACCTCAGTATGTGGTGGTTCTCCATCACCTCGCACAGGCCACCAGATCTGCCTAGCTAAAGTCTACTCAGCCGTGAAGATGTATGTAATACTAGACACACAAAGCAATCAATCCTTCCCCTGCCATGTCCACAAGCAGAGATGGGTTGCTCCCGGTTTGGCACAGTTCGACCGAACCGGTAGTGGAATTCAGGCCTGGGTTGCAGAACAAGCAGTGACCCAGGCCTGCCACACCCACGAACCAGTTCCCTTGCCACCGCCATTTTGGTTTACCTTGACTGCGCATGCACAGTTCACTTCAAAGTTTGCTTCAAAGTGCTAGTCGTAACTTATAAAGCCCCTCATGGTATTGGACCTGGGTACTTGAGAGACCGCCTGCTGCCAATTACCTCCCATAGACCCGTTAGATCGCACAGGGTCGGCCTCCTCCGGGTTCCGTCTACCAGCCAATGCCATCTGGCTACCACCTGGGGGAGGGCCTTCTCTGTAGCAGCTCCGGCCCTTTGGAATGAACTCCCCGTGGAGATCCGGACCCTCACCTCTCTCCAGGCCTTCCGGAAAGCCATCAAAACCTGGCTGTGCCGGCAGGCCTGGAGTTGATGAGTTCCCCTCCCCTCTCGACTTGTATGGCTGTATGACTCTTGTGTATTTTAATTACGTGTATTGTGTTTGTATCCCCTTTTCCCCTTTTGAGTTGTTCGCCGCCGTGAGTCCCTCCCGGAGAACAGCGGCATACAAATAAACTAAATCTTAATCTTAATCTTACTGTAAATTGTTCTGCGCATGCGGATTGGGAACTGGTAGTAAAACTGGCAGCAACCCACCCCTGCCACCAAGCCATGCCACGCCCACAAAACCAGCAGTACAAAATTTCGAATCCCACCCTTGGAATAGACGGGCAACTTCTTGCATTTCGGACTGGTTTTTAATGCTCTTAAGGGAGCTGAAAACTGCAGAGATAGAAGGGACCCAAGGAAAGATAAATTCTTCTAGGACTTTAAGGACGTTTGTTGCTTGCTTGTTTCTTTGCTTTTTCTCATGCGGCTAAGCCTACTCTCTGGTTTTACAGCCTGGCTCGCCTACAACAATTGGCAGGAAATTGAAGTGCCGATACTTGGTATCGGGGCTGCAACAATTCAGCAACTACAGAATGCACTGTGGGCTGGAAGAAAGGACACGTAGGTCTAATACATGTGAGGGGCTCTCTTAGTTCCTCCTGATAATTTTTTAAAAAGTGGCACTCAGTAAAGCAGAGCGAGCCCGAAGCTCAGGCAATATTTGGCAGCAGCTCCTGAGCAAATCTTCAGAGTGCCGTGAAGGAAATCTGAGGAATTACGAAAGGATTAGGGCTTAGTGGTGGCTGGGGAAGAGGATGAACTTCAAAAGTGGCCAGATCATTCATTTTTCTTTTCATTCGGGGACGTGCGCATGAATAGGTCTCACCCACCCCATCTAATTTTCAGGAAATTGCTAGATCCCATTGGTAGGATGGACAACGGAGCGGGTTACCCAAATCTGATGCCAACGAAGCTTCAGAGGGTTTGGAGAAAAGGACATTTCACATGAAGGCTTATTCTTGATGTTCACCCCTTCAAGGATGATTTTGAAGATGTTTACACATTTTTTGCAAAGATCTACAGTTCCTGATAACTGATTGCATATTTAGAGTGAAAGAAAGCAATAGTAATAGCATTTAAGGATATATATATATATATATATATATATATATATATATATATATATATATATATATATATATATATATATATATATATATATATATATATATAACTTCATAGTTCTTTCTCACACTCTTTGGGCTGTTTACAAAGTAAGCATTATTTGCATAGTGCCCCCAACAATCTGGGTCCTCATTTTATCAACCTCAGAAGGATGGAAGACTGAGTCAACTTAGAGCCTCATGAGGATTGAACTCCTCCTCCTCTTCTTCTTTTCTTTCTTTCTTTCTTTCTTTCTTTCTTTCTTTCTTTCTTTCTTTCTTTCCTTCCTTCCTTCCCTCCAACCTTCTCCTCCTTCCCATATTCTCACAAGTGCAGAGTCTGCTTTTTGGATCATTGAATGCCACTTTGCATGGCCAGCTGCATCTCCAGGTCATCTTTGTTGATGGTGTTTTGGATGCCCTGGTAGGCAATCTTGGCCACAATGGAAGTTGCTGCTTTCTGGACATGTCCATACCAGCAGAATTGGCATTCCCTATAATTGGTGCCACACCAAAATGTTGTCGATTGGTGTCATTTGTGATTTGATCAAGCACAGAGATGCCTGATATCTAACAGAGCATTCACATTTCCATGGCACAGAGATAGATTTTGGTCTCTATTGTTGCTGCCTAGCATTCAGTGCCATACAGTACAACAAGGTGGACGGTTGTATTGAGTTTGCTTGCAATGTTGTTGTTAGTTGCAAAGTTGCGTCCAACCCATCGCAACCCCATGGACAATGTTCCTCCAGGCCTTCCTGTCCTCTACTATCCTCTGGAGTCCATTGAAGCTCATGCGGACTCCACCCAGCCATCTGTCATCCCTTTCTTCTTTTGCCCTCAATCATTCCCAGCATGAGGCTCTTCTCCATTGAGTCCTTCCTTCTCATTAAGTGGCCAAAGTATTTGAGTTTCGTCTTCAGGGTCTGGCCTTCTAAAGAGCAGTCAGGGTTGATCACCTCTAGGACTGTTTACCTTGCAGTCCAAGGGACTTCTCCAGCACCAGAGATCTTTGATCTCCATTCTTTGGACTTATGGTCCAACTTTCACAGCCATACATTGCAACTGGGAAAACCATAGCCTTGACTATACACACTTTTATTGGCAGGATTGTCTGCAATACTGCACTTTAAACATTGTATCACCATGGCTGGCTGGCTGGATAAATCACTGCCCTAACTAAGATTGGAAACCTGGCTGTGTGTTTTTCCTTCCAAGCAGACCAATTGTCCTCTTTTAGATTTTCCTACTGGACACTTGAAGGTGCTTGAGAGCACTCCATGTGTTTTCCTAGCTCTTTAAAGCCATTCTGTTCATCCAAACAAAGAGATCGGATATTGAAAAGGATTCTGGATGGCATCCAGGCTTACGTTCAGAGCCAATCCAGAAAGTGGGGGGAAAAAAGAAATTGTGTTTGTATGATAAAGCCTAGATTTTCTCTATGCCAGGAATGGATTTTTGCTTTCCCTGGGAGAACATCAATTTCATGGGGTGTGAAGGAAGTCTAACTCCACCATGAATGGCTCAGATGTGCAACAGTCAAGGAGAGCTCCACTTAACAACCCCCCCCCCAAAAAAAAATGAATAAAGACCCATTCTGTCCATTCCACACGTGCTTTGAACAAATGCAGAGAATTTGGAAAGAGGCCCCCGGAGGAGAGGAAAGCTCTGATTAGGAAGTACAAAGTCTGCTACAAATGTTGTGAATCTACAGAACACATGGCCAAAACCTGTACAGCTAAGTTGCAATGTCACCTTTGCAAGAGTGACAGACACCCAGGGACCCTAACTCCAAATTCTGAGATGACACAAAACTCTTCTCCGCACAAGAAGTCTCCACACGACACCAAAGCGCACCCGGAAGCTGCCACAAGTGTCAGCTGCACCTCAGTGTGTGGTGGTTCTCCACCAGGCCACCAGATCTGCCTAGCTAAACTCTACCCAGCTACACACTCAGAAGAAACCGTGACGATGTACCGTATATACTCGAGTATAAGCCGACCCGAATATAAGCCGAGGCACCTAATTTTACCCCAAAAAGCTGGAAAGTTATTGACTCGAGTATAAGCCTAGGGTGGGAAATGCAGCAGCTACGGTAAATTTCAAAAATAAAAAATCAGTGTTATTTGAAACTCAAAGTTATGTTTATTCAAGGGACCCGCTTAATTAAAGTGTTCTATAATATCAGTATGACTTATAATACTGCAAGTCTGCAATATTAAAATACTTGTATAGGGGATCCCCGGGATCCCCCGAAGAGATCAAATCACAACCAGTATGCCACCTTCTTGGTATATTGTTTTTATTTTCACTGAGGTTTTAAAATGAGCATTATTTCATCCTTTTTTTCTTTATGTTTGATTGGTATCTGCAATTTGTGTTAATTCTGTTCATACATATAATATAAATGAAAAACCCAGCTCTCTTAAAAAATATTTTAAGTTCTTTCTGGTGCTCCCTTTTAGAATTGGCCAACTAATATTTCTGTTCGCCCAACTAATGTCAGGCAGAGTTAACTGAAAAAGTAATTTTTCATGAAAGGACATTTTCCTAGGATTTTAATTGTTCTTACTGTCAGATTTCTCGTTATTTCCAGCTTGAGTCTCCTTCTGACAAGTTTCCATTGCTTCTTGTCCTGTCCTCAGGTGCTATTGCTGCCGCCGCCTCCTCCTCCTCCAACAGCACCAGCACATTTGCTGCCCAGCGCTGCGGCTGAGGTGAAGCCGCCAAAGCTCCCGCTGGCGCCCCCGCAGCGTTGGGCGGATATCCGGCAGTGCTGTTGGAGGAGGAGGAGGCGAACCAGCCTGCCATCGCCGGCCACCGCTAGCCCTGCCGCTCTTCCCACCCCCTTCCAAGCCCCACAGTCCAGCAGATGGAGCAGCGAAGCCCCAGGGGTCTGTAGAGATTGTCAGTCATCCAGGTCACGGTTGTCCTAAAGGTGCTTTTTCAGGCAACAACTGGGCTTTCTTGGGTTTTTTTGGGAAGACGTTTCATCCAAGAAGCTTCTTCAGCTCTGCCACTATCCTACTTCCCCACTATCCTGTCAGAGCTGAATGGTGAGAAACGAAACGTCTCCAAAGAAAAAAACAATAAAGTCCAGTTGCCTCCTGAAAAAGCACCCTTGGGTTGATCAGTGATATTGAGAGACACACTGCATTTACCTTTAATTTTCTTTCTTCTAGCCTTCTGAAGCGGGCAAACAACTCAAGAGAAACTTTTGCAAATTCATACAAGTCCGAATTTACATCATAAAGCATTGTTCTTCCACGTCGATGAAGTTTAACTCTGGCAATTGCCTTATAATATATTACTTTCTCCGGTCTTATTGTTTTTGCTGGGGGGGACGGGGGACGAGTGTTTAACAACGCCACCCGATAATCATTTTTTATTGTGCCCCACCCCTCCCCTACAAAGCGAGTCTGCGCGGCCGGTGGAGACAGCCGACCTCCTTCCTAATCAGGAAAAGTCAGGCGCGTCGAAACTTCGGTAGCTCTCCGCGCTTCCTGCCATGCTCCGAGCCGCGGCTCCTCTCTTCGCGGCCTCCGACGCACCGAGAACGGGAGACCTCCAGCCGCCCAGGCCCAGCCCCTGAGGCGGTCGCCCGCTGCGATAGCGAACAAGTGCAACCTCTTCCTTCGGCTGGACTGGGCTGAAGCCTCCGCCGCCGTCGCGCGCTGCTGCTCTTCCTGCCTCCGCGCTTGCAGCGGTAACGGGCGGCGGGGTTGGTGGAAAAGGCGGAGGCGGCGGCGGAGGCGAAGGGAGGGAGGCGGGGAGAAAAGAATGGCAGCAGCCGAGGAACCCGGAGCGGCACCAGCAACAGGGAGCAGCAAGGCCGGCGAAGGGGAGCCGGCGTCGTCTTTCCAGAGCTGCCTGTGGAGGAGCCTGCAGCTGGGGGGCAAAGGCAAAGGCAGCAGCAAAGCGGGAGCCGAACGCCGCAGTGCGGACACCTCGTCGTCGCTTCCGCGGAGTCGCGCCGCGGAGCAGCCGGCCAAGGCGGACTTGTTAGCAGGGGGCGTCGTCGTCGGTTCCAGGTGGGGCGGCTTGAGGCGTCGAAACACGTGCTGGACCGCGTCTTCTCGTCCTCTCAGCCCAACTTGTGCTGCTCCTCGGCAGAGCCCTGGAGGGCGTGAGCGCCGAGGGCCGGCTCTGCTCTGCGCCGCCTACGCGAGCATCTCCTTCACCACCCTCAGGGCAAAGGGGGACAGCAGCAACAGCAGCACGGCCGGGGGGCTGACGACCCGCCCGCCTCTCCTTCCTCGACCTCTTCGGCGGCTGCCCCCGAAAAGGAACGGGTAGTAGGCGGAGATGGAGCCCTCAAAGCCGAGGCGCGGGAGAAGCCTCCGCAGCCGCCCCGACTCGGAGCTCACCTGTCCCATCAGAAGAGCTCTTCTCTGCCCGGCAACTGGAATCCCCTCTCCAAGGGATCCCCGTGCAGAAAATGCGGGGAGCAGCAGCGAAGCCCCGGGGCTTCGCTGCTCCAACGCTGGACTGTGGGGCTTGGAAGGGGTCGGGAAGAGCGGCGGGGCTAGCGGTGGCCAGCGATGGCAGGCTGGTTCGCCTCCTCCTCCTCCAACAGGCAACAGCACTGCCGGATCCAGTTGTAGACTCGAGTATAAGCCGAGGCGGCTTTTTTCAGCCCAAAAAGTGGGCTGAAAAACTCGGCTTATACTCGAGTATATACGGTATGTAATACTAGATACACAAAGCAATCAATCGTTAGCAAGGTCAGCATTCTTCAACCTCTTTGACGTCCAAAGCACAGGTACAAACTCAAAGCCAATGCTATCATCGTAGGGTTGGCTGGCTCATCCCACTGTGGAACTCCAGAAGGTGGCAGTGTATGCCTGCAAAACAGTCTCCTGTGTCTTTTTTTTCTTCTTCTTCAGAGTTTTTATTTTTTGCTGAGTAACCACAGGATTTTCTACCCTTTTCAAGATTTTAATATCATTTTATTGTAAAAGTTTGAGTGTCAGAAAATGTCCTTTAAGGAAGCCATTAATGTGAAAACTGCTTTGCAGCTGACAATGGAAAGTTCAGTTTTACTGCCTCGGTTTCCCCCCCTCCCTTATAATACAATACAATGCAATAGCAGAGTTGGAAGGGACCTTGGAGGTCTTCTAGTGCAACCCCTTGCCTAGGCAGGAAATCTTATACCGTTTCAGACAAATGACTATCCAACATCTTCTTAAAGACTTCCAGTGTTGGGGCATTCACAACTTCTGGAGGCAATTTCTGTTCTACTGATTAATTGTTCTATCTGTCAGGAAATTTCTCCTCAGTTCTAAGTTGCTTCTCTCCCATTGCTTCTTGTTCTACTCTCAGGTGCCTTGGAGAATAGTTTGACTCCCTCTTCTCCCGTCAGGCCTGGGGATAAGACTTTACTCTCGCCCCTCCCGAATGTTGAATGAATGTTGGGTTTTTATTGCTAATTATTTTTATTCACATTTTCTTTTTGTGTTTTGTCCTGCACTCCCCTCCCCTATCATTGTAAGCCGCCCTGAGTCCCCTCAGGGAAAAGGGCGGCCTATAAATGCTAATAAAATGAAATGAAAATGAAATAGACATACCCAGTTCCTGCAACCGTTCTTCATATGTTTTAGTCTCCAGTCCCCTAATCGTCTTTGTTGCTCTTCTCTGCACTCTTTCTAGAGTCTCTGCATCTTTTCTACATCGTGGCAACCAAGACTCAATGCAGTATTCCAAGTCTTGCCTTACCAAGGCATTATAAAGTGGTATTAACACTTCATGTGATCTTGATTCTATCCTTCTGTTTATCCAGCCTAGAACTGTGTTGGCTTTTTTGGCAGCTGCTGCACACTGCTGACTCATATTTAAATGCTTGTCCACTAGGACTCCAAGATCCCTCTCACAGTTACTACTATTGAGGAAGATACCACCTATACTGTACCTGTGCATTTCGTTTTTGTTGCCTAAATGTAGAACCTGACTCTTTTCACCATTGAATTTCATTTTATTAGATAGTGCCCAATGTTCAAGTTTGTCAAGATCCTTCTGTATCTTTAGCCTGTCTTCTGGAGTGTTGGCTATTCCTGCCAGCTTGGTGTCATCTGCAAATTTGATGAGTTCCCCATTTATTCCCTTATCCAAATCATTGATGAAGACGTTGAAGAGTACTGGGCCTAAAACAGAGCCTTGGGTAGGCTCTGTTTTAGGCCCAGTACTGTTGCCAAGAAAACTGTAGGGTCTTTTCCAGATAATGGCCAGGAATCAGGGATCACTTTAAGAGACACACACAAAGGTATCTACAAAATTGCATTTCCGTAAATCTGCTCCAACGATGTTGACTTTTTTGGCAGCTCCTGCGCATTGCTGCCTCGTATGTTCCTTTCTTTCTTCATCACTACATTTGTTTTGAAAGTTATATCCCCCCCTTTTTTTTACTTCTCTGTGACTGAGCATTGTTTATTCTTGAGAGTTTTCTTCTTTGAGTTCAAAGACAAGATATATTCCTGAGAAAATCTATAATTCTGCGCTTCTGATTTCAGGAGCCATAAAACTATTTTAATTATCTTTTAGACAGAACTTTTATCTTTATTTAAACCCAATTGTGTGGTTTATTTAGTGACAATGCTGTCTGACTTTTGCCCTCATTCCTTTTTCTTTTTCCCAAGACTTCTGTATTAACTCTGAAATACCTTCATTTAATATCAACAAAAACTGAAAAGTTGCTGAATAAAGTTGTGGCAATCTGCTCCAACAATATGAATTTATATAATTGCCATCTGTTTCTTCATATTACATGTGTGCAGCAGCTGCCCAAAAAGCCAACACAATTCTAGGCTACTTAAACATAGAGATAGAATTAAGATCACGCGAAGTGTTAATACCACTTTATAATGCCTTGGTAAGGCCACACTTGGAATACGGCATCCAGTTTTGACCGCTACGATGTAAAAAAGATGTTGAGACTTTAGAAAGAGTGCAGAGAAGAGCAATAAAGATGATTAGGGGACTGGAAGCTAAACCATATGGAGAACAGTTACAGGAAATTGACATGTCTAATTTAATGAAAAGAAGGCCTAGGGGTGACATGATAGCAGTGTTCTGCTATCTCAGGGACTGCCATAAAGAAGAGGGAGTCAAGCTATTCTCCAAAGCACCTGAGGGCAGGACAAAAAGCAATGGATGGAAACTAATCAAGTAGAGAAGCAATCCAGAACTAAGGAGATATTTCCTGACAGTTAAAACAATTAATCAGTGGAACAACTTGCCTCCAGAAGTTGTGAATTCTCCAACACTGGAAGTTTTTAAAAAGATGTTGGATATCCATTTGTCTGAAGTGGTGTAGATTTCCTGCCTAAGCAGGGAGTTGGACTAGAAATCCTCCAAGCTCCCTTCCAACTCTGTTATTCTATATTCTATATTCTAAACATGGTTAACTCACTATTCCAATAGAAGGAAATATTTCTAGCTCAGGGTTGAAATGTGGGGTCCTTGGTGTTTTCTGAGTTTGGTGGTTTTCTTGCAGACATTTTATTTCCCAACTAAGTAATAACTTACTTAGCAATGATGTTACTTAATCAGGTAATGAAATATTTGCAAGGAAGCCATCAAGCTCAGAGAGCACCAAGGACTCCACTTAACTCACAATTATTATTGAATATAACAGGTGCTGTAGCTGCCAAAAAAGCCAACACAATCCTATGCTGCATTAGCAGAGGGACAGAATCAAGATCACGTGAAGTGTGATAATAATTTGGTAAGGCCACACTTGGAATACTGCATCCAGTTTTGGTCACCATGATGTAAAAAAGATGTTGAGATTCTAGAAAGAGTGCAGAGAAGAGCAACAAAGATGATTAGCGTATTGGAGGCTAAAACATATGAAGAATTGTTGCAGGAACTGGTTATGTCTAGTTTAATGAAAAGAAGGACTAGGGGTGACACGATAGCAGTCTTCCAATATCTCAGGGGCTGCCACAAAGAAGAGGGAGTCAAGCTATTCTCCAAAGCCCTAAGGGCAGGACAAGAATCAATGAATGTAAACCAATCAAGGAGAGAACCAATGAAGGAGACATTTCCTGTCAGTTTCCAGAACAATCAATCAGTGGAACAACTTGCCTCCAGAAATTGTGGCTGCTCTATTGCTGGAGATTTTTGAGAAAAGATTGGACAGCCATTTGTCTGAAATGATATAGGCTCTCCTGCTTGATCAGGGGGTGTTTAGATGTTTGTTTAGATGTTTATTAACATTTGTAGGCCGCCCTTTTCCCTGAGGGGACTCAGGGCGGCTCACATAAAATCAGGAAGGGGGAATACAAACAATGACGTAGACACATATAATAAAAGTAATAAGCAACATACATTCATCATTCGGGAGGGGCGGCTATCCTTGTCCCCAGGCCTGACGGGCTAGCCAGTTCTTAAGGGCTGTGCGGAAGGCCTGGACGGTGGTGAGGGTACGAATCTCCACGGGGAGCTCGTTCCAAAGGGTCGGGGCTACTACTGAGAAGGCCCTCCTCCTTGTAGTTGCCAGCCGGCACTGGCTGGCCGATGGAATAGGGTGGATCTGGAAGACCTCCAAGGTCCCTTCCAACTCTTGTTATTCTGTTAAAGCTGTTTTTTTGTTTGTTTCACACATTTTCCCATGCTTGGGAATTGTTAATTTGTCTTTTTTTGGGGGGGAGGGGTGTCAGCTTTTCCTTTTTCCATTCGGATTGTTCAATCAATTGTCCACACTGATGCAAATCATTTCTAGGGTGCCCTTAGTTTTTTTAAATGCTTGTTTTTGGTATCGGCTTTAATCAGATTTGTTGGAGAGTGTAGTTTCCTATTATCCATTTTCTTATGTCCTTTCTCTCTGAAAAAACCTAAGGAGTGGAAATACCAATATCAAACCATAGAATTGTGAAGTTGGAAGCAGCCATGAAGGTCACCAACCCCAATCAATGCAGCTATCCCAATTAAAGGATAATGCTATAATTTTGACTGATCCAAAGCAATTTTTTTGACCCTACTGTTAGTTAGGTAGCTTCTTAGAACCAAGAATGAAAGAGTTTGTTCTGACAGGCAAAACTGATATTTTCCCTTGAGCTTACAGTATTATGCCTTGAGAGACAAAGATACATGGAAAGTGCTAACAATTCATATCTGAATCGCTTCTCTGGATAATATTATAGCTTCTTCTGATCATACGTATCCCTACTGTAATTCTCGAATTCATCAATTCTGTTAATTGCACCACATTGAATTTATTACATATGTATGCCACATGACTCCCAATAATTCTGGATGGCTCACAAATAAAATATTTAGAGAGAGAGAGAGAGGAGAGAGAGGAGAGAGAGAGAGAGAGAGGAGAGAGAGAGAGAGAAGGGAGGGAGGAGGAGGAGGAAGAGGAGGAGGAGGAGGAGAAGAAGAAGAAGAAGAAGAAGAAGAAGAAGAAGAAGAAGAAGAAGAAGAAGAAGAAGAACAAGAAGAACAAGAACAAGAACAAGAAGAACAAGAAGAACAAGAACAAGAACAAGAACAAGAATAAGAACAAGAACAAGAACAAGAACAAGAACAAGAAGAACAACAAGAACAACAAGAAGAAGCTTACCACCTGCAACAATAACTTTAATATCATCAAATATGGTTGCAGGAACTGGGTATAGCTAGTCCAGTGAAGAAGAGGACCAGGGGAGACTTGATAGCAGTGTTCCAATATTTGAGGGGCTGCCACAGAGAGGAGGGGGTCAACCTATTCTCCAAAGCACCTAAAAACCAGACAAGGAATAATGGATGGAAACTGGAAAAGGAGAGATTCAACCTGGAAATAAGGAGAAATATTCTGACAGTGAGAGCAACCAACCCATGGAACAGAAGTTGCCTTCAGAAGTTGTGGGAGCTTCATCACTGGAGGCTTTCAAGAAGAGACTGGGCTGCCATCTGTCAAAAAACAGTTTAGGCTCTGCTTGGGTGGGGTGTTGGACTAGATAACCTACAAGGTCCTTCCAACTCTGTTAATATGTATCTGTACCTAAATGAAAGGTATCTGCCTGTCCTGGGTCCTTGAGAAGGACTTGATAGATGGATAAAAATGCCAAATCCAGTCTGAACTTCTGACTGACTGCATGACAAACCATATAAGATGGTAAAGGGGATAAGATGCAGACGAGAAGAAAGAAGGGAAATTAAATCCATGAAGGTTAGACTTATCCTTATCAAATGCCTGAGAGAAGAGCCAGTCTTCCTATCTCTTTGAAACATCTCCAGAATGGGTGTCATCCAGATCTCAGGGAGAACTTTGTTCCAAAGGGCAGGTGCTGCTACAGAGAAAATGCGCTTCTAAGGATGGCACAATTACATCAAAGGGAGTAGGAGCATGTCAACCATGCCAGATCAATTTGGCCAGGCAGATACTATGGGAGATAGCTGGTGTTTCAAGTAACTACGACTTATGCCATGACAATGTCAGAGAGGAGAGTTCAAAGGAGGCATCAAATAAGGAACCATCCTTTGAAATACAAAATAGTTGCTCAGCCTACTCAACTGGACCTCAATCAAAGGATTATGGATCAATGATTCCTCAATAAAACTGCAAAGTTATAATTGTAATGATGCACAAACTGCATCATACAAAATTTCCTGATATCACGGATTGTTGGTTTATTTACTGCTAGCCCTTTGACTAAATATTGTCGTGCCAAACTGGGGGAAATTTAAAGCAGAAGAAGGACTGGTCTTCACTACATTCAGTTAGAATGTTTTTAACACACAGCTATTTATTTATTATTTGTCTACTTGTTCATGAATTCATTGCCATTGTCACAGATGAGGTGGCTTCTTGGCACTCCTACCTTCATTGCTATCCCCACCACAAATTCAGAATGGGAAGTTTGGGATGTATCAAAAAATGAGACTGTACCTGAACCCTGGAACTCCCTCACCCTAAAGCAACATCTTTACAACCATAACACAGTTTGCGAGACGGACTAATTACCTTTGGTCGCCACGATGTAGAAAAGATGTGGAGACTCTGGAAAGGGTGCTGAGAAGAGCAACAAAGATGATTAGGGGACTGGAGACTAAAACATGAAGAACGGCTGCAGAAACTGGGTATGTCTCATTTAATGAAAACAAGGATTAGGGGAGAGATGATAGCAGTTTTCCAATATCTCAGGGGCTGTCACAAAGAAGTCAAACTCTTCTCCAAAGCACCTGAGGGTAGGACAACAAGCAATGGGTGAAATTTAATCAAGGAGAGAAGCAACTTAGAACTCAGGAGAAATTTCCTGACAGTTAGAACAATTAATCAGTGGAACATCTTGCCTCCAGAAACTGTGAATGCTCCAACACTAGAAGCTTTTAAGAAGAGATTTGACAACCATTTGTCTTAAATGGTACAGGGTTTCCTGCCTAAGCAGGGGGTTGGACTAGAAGACCTCCAAGGTGCCTTCTAACTCTGTTATTCTATACCTAACTACCAACTGAAACTAACTGTCATGGCCCCATCGGAAGCTGAGTCCACCAAGGAGGATGAGCTGGAGATGGGGCCGACAGTGGTCAAGAGGGAGGCCTTGCTGGCTTTGGAGGAGAATGGGGAGGAGCAGGACAATTCAGCCCCAAATCCCTTGGGCTTGAGACAGCTTGCCAGCAGGGAAGAATGGGGACAGGATGACTGAGAGAGAGGAAGGGAGGGAGGGAGGGAGAGAGAGAGAGAGAGAGAGGAAGAGAGGAAGAGAGGGCAGGCAATGGTGATGAGGAGTAAAAGAGCTCAGGCGATGAACAAGGACTGCCCCCTCCCGATCCATGAGCATGGAGAGTGGAGAGAAGGCAGAACAGCATAGACTAACCCATATGACTAGGGAGGAGAGCATCCCTCTTCACAAGGCACACCTGGGGACTGAGACTTAAGGAGACGCTGTGGGGAGGGGAGCTTGTCATGAACAAACACTGAAATCGTGGAGTTTTGTGTGCTATTGCTGAAGTCTGGAGTTCGCTGGACTCTTTGCCTTGTTCCTTTGCTTCATGGGTCTTCTTGCCTTGAAGCCATTGTGCTAACGGCATTGTGCTGGATTACTTGCAGCCAGAAGCTGCTGGAGATGTGTGTGTGTGTGAGTGAGCGCTTTGCTCTGGAACTTGCCCTAAACATGGAAGCAATTGGAGGAAAGTTGGAGCCATAATGGGGCGGTTTGAACTATCAGCTGATTGTGCTGCCTCCCTGCCTTGCCCTGGGTCATCACATTCCAAGCATGAGTTATATTTCTGATGACATGTTCTTGCATTTTCCTGGCCACAGCGTATCTTTGACGGAGAAGCCTTCCCTGATATCTCAATGCTTCCCAGTTGGAGTATCTGGAACATAGGAGTGTATCCTTCATCGACAGGTGTAATTAAGTCGCTAGGAGCTTTGCATTATCAAGCAGACCCTTAAGTGGCGGCAGGGGATATACTGTAAAGCATATATCTCCAAATTGGCCTCTTTTATTTAAGCATCACTTGTGGATTTGCTTATTAATATTTAAAGACTCAATGTTACCTCTACCCCATCCTTCTATTCTGGGAACAGCTTTATAATCACAGAATTGGGCCTTTTTTTATTGCATTTGCATAAAAATAAATGTAACCTTCAGCTCAGTAAACTTAATGACGGTAAACCACTGACAGTGCCACCGGCCCCTGGGCTCAGCCTGCTACGGTTCATTAAGAAGAAGAGACAAAGTATTTTCTCAAACCTTCAGTGACAGTATTGTATTTGTAGGAACTGACTAACTCTCCGAATTCCGGCTGCATTTTATGATAAATACATTAGTCAAACAATAGCAGAGAGTGGCATCAATATTTCCATAAAATGGTTTTAGTGGTGCAGTTATTTTTGTCAACCAAGTAAACTAATCAAGTAGCTAAAGTTACTTTTAAAGACATAATATGAGCTTTTTAAAAAAAGGCAAAGGTTTTCCCCCTGTACTATTGTGTCTGATTCTAGGGGGCAGTCCTCACTGCGTGCATGTTCTTTGCTCACGTGTGTGGTTTGCACACATGAACGCAGCTTAGAAAACGTGGCTAAATAGGACAGCATAGCACCGGGACATATGGGTGGGGGCAAGCCCACCCACCCCACCAGCAGGTCACCACTACTGGTTCGCCCAAACCAGTCTGAACCGGCTGAATACCATCACTGCCTCACCCCAACCCTCAGTAGATCTACAACCCTCTCTAATATATGTATACATCTTACTTATCTGTTTTAGGCTTGGCTCAGCATTCCTTCACTGCTACATCTCAGGTGGGACCATCACATCTGTTTGTAATTACGGCTTGTAGAGAGGCATTTCTTTCAGAAGTAGTTCCACAGGCACTTTCCAGATGTGGCCGAGAATATTGATCAGGTAGGCACTGCTCTTTTCTAGGAAAGCATTTTCACCAACTGTCCTTAATCTATTTCTTTATCTACAACCAACTTTATCTATAAGGCTTATCTAGAGCCTTTTGCCATAAGCAGCCTGATTTCAGGATCATTCAGTGTACATTTCTTGCAGTGGCTTTATGAAGACTTCACCACGTCCAACTTGAAGTGTATTCCTTTAATTGCAATGCTATGTTGCTGCCTTTTTAATAAACAGAATAGAGCTGGAAGGGACATTGGAGGTCTTCTAGTCCACCCCCCTGCTCAAACAAGAGACCCTATACCCGTGATGGTGAACCTATGGCATGCATGACAGAGGTGGCATGCAGCGCCCTCTCTATGGGCACACGAGCCGTTGCCCCAGTTCAACTCCACTGAGCATGCACACGAGACCTGATAGCAGTGATACAATATTTGATTTGATTTGATTTATTGCATTTCTATGCCGCCCTATTCCCAGAGGGACTCAGGGCGGCTCACAAACCAAAATAGGGGGGGGGGGAATACAAACAAGAGGAAAACAACAGTCAAACAACTACAACAATTTAAAAACAATCAACAACCACACAATTCGAGCGGGGACGGGAATTCGTCAGCCCCAGGACTGTCGGAACAGCCAGGTTTTAAGGGCTTTGCGGAAAGCCTGAAGGGTGGTGAGGGTCCGAATCTCCATGGGGAGCTCATTCCAGAGGGCCGGAGCAGCCACAGAGAAGGGGCTGTCACAGACAGGAGGGGGTCAAGCTGTTTCCCAAAGCACCCGAAGGCCAACCAAGGAATAATGGATGGAAACTAAACAAGGAAAGATTCAACCTGGAAATAAGGAGAAATGTTCTGACAGTGAGAACAATCAACCCATGGAACAGAAGTTGCCTTCGGAAGTTGTGGGAGCTTCATTACTGAAGGCTTTCAAGAAGAGATTGGACTGCCCTCTGTCAGAAATGGTGTAGGGTCTCCTTGGGCAGGGGGTTGGACTAGATGACCTATAAGGTCCCTTCCAACTCTGTTAATCTGAATCAAAAGCCTCTGCCTACGGAATGTTGTTTTGTGCCTAGGGTTCTTCCCTGCAAAACAGGACTTTCTCATTCTGCCACTCTTTGCATCTGCAAAGAGGGGGGAAATTGTACCAGTGCATTCCAATTCAAAGCCTTGGGAAAGTGCCTTTGTCCCCTTAGAAGGAACTTGGCTTAGTAATAACCAAGTTCTGTTGTGGGGGGAAATAGCCTGACAGGAAAAGCCGTTGAGCAGTGGAACCAATTACTGAAAGAGCTGATGGGCTCCCTTTCCTGGATGTGTGCACGCAAAAGCTGGACAGCCATCTGTCAGGGATGCTTACAGTTGGACTTCTGCATAGACCAGGGAGTTGGCTCCCGTGTCTTCAGTAGCATCTTCCAACGCTGTGCTTTTACAAATCTATGTTCTCAGAGTAGAGGAAAGTAGTGAATGAGATAAAAGAAATGGGGCAGTTTTTTTTTTAAATGCATTAAGAAAAAGTCTTTTAAAAAAAAGGACGTGTAAATTAATGAGGGATTGTGGAGTAGGGAACTTCTACAATATAAAGGGTTCGACCTGAATAAGATCTCTGAACTTCCTGTTCAAGCTTCTTTTATTCAAGGCCAGCAAACCCCACAGGAGAAACGAGATGACTTTTCATGTTGTAAGTAGGAAAGCTTCAAAAACATGGACGAAGTTGGCTGCAGTCTGAGGCATCTCTCCCGGTGGGTGTTTCTGGACCCATCAATGGTCAGTAGCAGGGTCTGTAAATCTGTCTTGGTATCTCCAGAATAACTGGGGAATTAGCGGTTATTCTCTAGCCCAGGGGTGTCAAACTCGATTTCATTGAGTGCCGCATCAGGGTTGTGTTTGACCATGGGGGGGCCAGGGGAGCATGGTCAGAGTGGGCATAGCCCGCTCAACATCACTCGTGTTGGTTCCTTTGCTGGCCTGAGTGCTCAGTTCCACCACAAAACCGCGGTAGACTAAAGCGCGTGTGACTAAAGCGTGGTGACAAAACTGCACTGTCAAAACCGCGCGACAACAGCGCGCCGACAGAAGCGCGCTGTAACATAACCCTAAAAATAACCCTAAACCTAACGCTAAACCTAACGCTAAACCTACCCTAAACCTACCCTAAACCTAACCCTAAACCTAACCCTAAACCTAACCCTAAACCTTACCTTAACTTAAATCGCGCTTCTGTTGGCGTGCTGTTGTCGGCGCGCTGTTGTGGGTGCGCTTTTGACATTCGCAGTTATGTCGTGCCACGGAGTGCTCTGCCAGTGAAAATGGGCTCCTGAGATCCGTTTCAGCTGCGACCCCTTCCTGCAACCCTCTGTCAGCAAAAAAGGAGCTTAAAGATACTGTCCACAGCTCTCACAAGCTCCATTTTCAGTTGTGATGGCCTCCTGCAATCCTCTGCCAGCTTTTTTAGCCCACCAGCAGAGCTGGCAGCAGAGTCAGACAGTGAAGAGGTTGGGGAGGAACATGGGCCAGTCCTGGAGGCTGGGGAAGGCTCAGACAAGGGCTCTGCATCAGAGGCAGAGGTGGGGCCATGCCGTCTGAAAGTTCTCAGTTGCCTTTGGAGCTAGATGGCAGTGAGGCAGAGGAACAGCTGGAGCCTGTCCCCAGTGTGCATATGCACAGAGCTGCCAGAATAAAAGAACAGCTCAAAAATCAGGGTCGACTTGGGAGTAAAGCCACAGGTGGACAGTGAATGGCCCCTCCCATAGGAAATAAAAGAGGAGCGAAAAGGGAGTGAGCTTTTGCAGGTAACAATTCATTCATTCTTTCATGCGTTTCAGGAGTGTGAAGATCTGTCCGTGAATCTCAGAGACTCTGTGCCAAGTTTTTCCTTGCACTGCATTGTGTTTGGAAAATATTTACATGGCAGCTTTCCAAGCTAAATAAGGTCTGTGTTCATGAAATCACCTTTGAAAGACTGTTTACCAGGCCTTTGCTGAATGTGAATGAGACGAATTCACATCCGTTTAATAAAAGGGGTTTTGCCGGGACCAGGAATCTGTTTCAGGCTTTTTGAGGAAGTCTAGGTCAGAACACCAGCAAAAACGGAGCTCGAGCATGCCACACTCCCGAGCTCCATTTTCTTTGTCAGAATCACTGTGGGCCAGCCCTGTGGACCAGATCTAAACACCCGAAGAGCCGGATCTGGCCCCCGGAGCCTTAAGCTTGACACCCTTGCTCTGGCCTGAAGTTATTCAGATTATGTCAAAAAGAAAACGTCATCACTCCAGGATCCAATGAGAACCCAACATCGCGTCATGAAATAGCGAAACATTTTGACTTCTAGAAAACGCTCCGTTTCATATTTCAAAAAGCTGATGGCTTCTCTTTTTTCCCCCAGTGGTAATTGTTGTAATTATGGGCTCCGCTAAATTGCCAAGTGTTTTCCATTCATCCTTTTAAAAAATAGGGTTCACCCAAACAAGATTCAGAAAGAGACTTTGTACAAAGCACTAAAGTCTTTGCGTTCCTCATAGTGTTAACAACGACTCCTGTGGAATTGTGCTCAATAGTCTTTATACGAGAGTCATATTCAATTTATTCTGTGACCACAGGGGTAAGCTCTTCACCAAGAGACTTTATTGTTCTCAGCAGAATGGAATTACACTAGGGATTCTTCTCCTGATTCCCACATTACAAATATATTATATTATCAAATGCCACATTTATTCTAAAGAAGCAGCCTTATTTGCCTTCATTCTCTACAACACGATCAAGAGTGTTAGCTTATTTAAAAGCCACAGGATCGAAGGCTGGTTTGTATCACACTCTAGCATAGATAAATTGCTTTAGGATCTGGCCTTCTAAAGAGCAGTCAGGGTTGATCTCCTCTAGGACTGACCGGTTTGATCACCTTGCAGTCCAAGGGACTTGCAGAAGTCTTCTCCAACATCTTTAGATTTAGATTGTTGCAAACAGCTACATTTATTGTTTAATTGTTTAGGACTTCAGTAGCAGATGCAAATTCTGTGAAAGCCGAAGGATCACACAGAGAAACCAATGAATGCCTTCATCTTCACAATATTATCCTAATAAAGAGTCATCAGAGAAATTAAAATGATCTACTTTAATTATAAAATTATAACCTCATTAACTCTTCTGTGTGGAACATGGGAATTGGGGAATAGGGAAGATGAACTTGTGGATGGCTATTAAAGAACTACAGCAGCTTGAAGAAATGATTGGGGAATGTAATTCTCAAAAGGGATGAGGCTATTTCCTATCATCCAGATTACAGTCCCCCAAAATAACCAGAAAGCAATGTGTCTTCTATTTTAAGGACAATTGTATTGTAAAGTAAGTATGATGTAGTAAGAAGCTGGTAACTTTAAAAAAAAAAGCAATAATAATAATCATAATAACAACCTCAGGATATTTACATCAAATTGTCTGAAATTGAGAGTTGATAATGATTTAAATAGTTAATCAATGTTGCAATGGATATATCATGTGTCAAGAGTATGAAAAAATTAGGCAACACTAGGACTGAAATATTCTGTTAGTACATTAGCATGACAAAGTAGGAATGGTCTCTGTCTCTGTCTCTGTCTCTGTCTCTGTCTCTGTCTCTGACTCTGACTCTGTCTCTGTCTCTGTCTCTGTCTCTGTCTCTCTCTCTCTCTCTCTCTCTCTCTCTCTGTCTCTCTGTCTCTCTCTCTCTGTCTCTCTCTCTCTCTCTGTCTCTGTCTCTCTCTCTCTCTCTCTCTCTCTCTCTCCCTCCCTCCCTCCCTCCCTCCCTCCCTCCCTCCCTCCCTCCCTCCCCTGATGGACAAACCCAACCAAAGCCAGCACTGCCAAGATGTTCTAATCTATTATTGCAAAGCTTTATTGAGTACATTATTTCGGCACGGATGAAGGCAAAACCAGATCTAGCTATTTCCCATGCAAACCCAAATAGTTTGGGTTAGAGTATAGAATCTCCCTCCCCACATTAGTCTGGGCCACATTGTTCAATTGAGTCTCATGATATTGTTATGAGAAAGTATTTTGACTCTGGTAAATACTTGCTTAAGTGTCCTTGGTTCTCATGGCTGTCGTCTTGCTGTCTGGATCCTACATTATCTTTCCCCTTCCCTCCCCCCTGGTTCATTGGCAAGGTGAGAAACGGAAACGGAAATGGTTACAATAGCAAAATTTGAAGCTTGACACTTTATGTATCTGTATCTCTAACATCTTTCTCTCCATTTATCTCCGTATCATTATTATCATCTCTCTCTCTATCCTTCCCATCCATCCATCCATCTGCCCACTGATATCTATCTATCTACCTATCTACTTACCCTACCTACCTACCTACCTACCTACCTACTTACTACCTACCTACTTACCTACCTACCTACCTATCTAATCTATATTATCTATCTGTATACTGAAATTTCGTGACCCGACAAATGTGCGCCCGACAACAGCACACCATCAAAACCGCGGCAATAAAACCGCGACATCGACAGCAGGCCCACAAAGGCGCGATTACGGTTAAGGTAAGGGTTAGGGTTAGGGTTAGGGTAAGGGTAAGGGTTAGGGTTAGGGTAAGGTTTAGGGTTAGGGTTAGGGTTAGGGTTAGGGTTAGGGTTAGGGTTAGGGTTAGGATTAGGGTTAGGGTTAGGGTTAGGGTTAGGATTAGGGTTAGGGTTAGGGTTAGAGCACGTTTCTGTTGGCGTGCTGTTGTCGGCGCGCTTCTGCGCTCATTTGTCGGCGTGATTTCGAACTTGCGGTTTTCTCGCCGCTATTTCATCAGCGCACTTTTCTCGAGCGTTCATTTGTTGAGTGTGCATTTGTCGGTGAACCCTGAAATTGTAATAGGCTTTGAAGAAACAAAATTCATCAGTCATTTACTCATGCCATGAGGAAAGATTTCATTATAAAATCTTTAAAAAAACAGAGACAAAAATCCCGAAGTATTCTCAAATTTAAAAATAAAATCCCTTCCCTTCCCCTCTACAATTTCCATCCTTTAAATTTCCTTTTACTCCATGAGAAGACTGTATTCATTTTCCACTGCATGTTGACAACACATGCGACATTTCCAACAACACACATCCAGCCTAGCAGTCTGCCCTGAAAATCAGACCGAATGAAGTGTGCAATCTTGGATCTTTTTTTTTTTGAAAAAAGAACAAAATTAATAGCCTGCTACATTATCAGTTTTCCTAATTTTAAGCCTTTCAGCACGGCTATGCTAAATGTAAGGTGATTTGCACCTTAGGAAGATTAAATAAAAGACAAAATGAGCAAGTGTATTATGGGCAGTGAAGCAAATGATTAAAATTTAATACAAATAGAAATGCAATTGCATTTGTTTGTGTCATAAAGCAAAACAAAACAACAAAAAATGTTGCTGTCCAGCCAACAAATCATCCCTGAAATCTGTTGAAAGACACAATTGTGTAATATGACAAACTTATTTTTTTTTAAAGTGTTTTCAGCACTGAGGATGTTGAATGAGCTACAAGTGAGGAAAATAAATTAAGCCTGAAAAGTACACCTCAGTTTTCAAGATTATTTTGGGACTGTGCTGTGATTGACAGATAGGATTAATGGAAGGAGGCAATTTTTTTTTAGGTCATTGAAGGTGAGACTCGGGTATCTAATTCTCCTTTTTTAAAACTCAAAATCCTTGCAGGAGTATGGAGACCGGAGAAGAGTTTATACCAAAATAGGTATGAATTCTTGCTTAAGTGGGAAAAAACAGAGGGGGGGGGAGGGGGAAAGACTATAAATTTAAGAGTTCATACCAACGGTGTGTTTCACATTTTGTTATCACTGGTTTGCGGGTGCAACGCCCCTTCCACGCATGCACCCAATCTTCCGTGCTTGTGCTTTGCTCACACCGGCCTCAAAAACATACCAAATAGGATGGCGTTGGGGTGGCTGGTGTGGCACACCCACATTTTCCACTACTGGTTTGGGTGAACTGGTCCAAAGCAGCTGAATACCACCTCTGGTCCATATGCAAATATATAGTGATTGCCACAATCGGTTGTCCCTATCATGGTAAATCAACATGGATGGTAAGATCATAGTGCCTATGTGCGCTAATTTCATCAGCATGGGAGGGCAAGTGATCTCACATGTACAAGGACATCAAAATCAAAATAAGAACATGAGCATGGTCCTGCTATATTGTACCCCAGACCATTCATGGACAACCAAAGACATCTGCTGTACTGATGACCTTTGAAGGCCATCAACCCAACAAAGGAACTTCAAAGACAATCTCACTGCCATCAAGGCTAGTAGTCATTTATCTCCATGATTTCCATGAATTTGACCCAACTCTTTTTTGAAGTCAGTTAAAGTTGTTGCCCAGCATATCGTGGTAAAGAGTTCCAAAAAATTACAATGCATTACAAATAAATAAAAGATATTTTTTTAAAAAAATCTTTGTGCCTTATCCTTTTATTCCCCACCATCCAGTCAGAGCTGAAGAAGCTTCTTGGATGAGAAACTAAACGTCTTCCATGAAAAACAAGAAAGTCCAGTTGCCTCTTGAAAAAAGCACCTTTGGGTCAACCATGACTTGGATGACCAAGACTCTCTATAGACACCCTTGTGACTATGTCAGTTAAGTGTTTTTCTGGTGAGACTGGTCTATCGGGGAAACCTGGTTTACCCAAATATGGGACGGAGCATACTGCTTCCGCCTTTCAGCCCCAATCCTGGAGCCTTTGCAGGCAGTCACTTCACAACAAGCTATTTTGTGTTGAATAGAATAGAATAGAATAGAATAGAACAGAATAGAATAGAATAGAATAACAGAGTAGGAAGGAACCTTGGAGGTCTTCTAGTCCAACTCTCTGCTTAGGCAGGAAACCCTACATCACTTCAGACAAATGGTTATCCAACATCTTCTTAAAAACTTCAAGTGTTGGAGCATTCACAACTTCTGGAGGCAAGTTAATCCACTGATTCATTGTTCTAACTGTCAGGAAATTTCTCCTTAGTTCTAAATTGCTTCTCTCCTTGATTAGTTTCCACCCATTGCTTCTTGTCCTACACTCAGGTGCTTTGGAGAATAGCTGGACTCCCTCTTCTTTGTGGCAACCCCTGAGATATTGGAACACTGCTATCATGTCTCCCCTAGGCCTTCTTTTCGTTAGACTAGACATGTCAAATTCCTGTAACTGTTCTCCATATGGTTTAGCTTCCAGTCCCCTAATCTTCTTTGTTGCTCTTCTCTGCACTCTTTCTAGAGTCTCAACATCTTTTTTACATCGTAGCGGTCAAAACTGAATGCAGGATTCCAAGTGTGGCCTTACCAAGGCATTATAAAGTGGTGTTAACACTTCATGTTATCTTGAGCCGAGGTGACGCAGTGGTTAGAGTGCAGCACTGCAGGCTACTTCAGCTGACTGCAGTTCAGCAGTTCGGCTGTTCAAATCTCACTGGCTCAAGGTTGACTCAGCCTTCCATCCTTCCGAGGTGGGTAAAATGAGGACCCGGATAGTTGGGGGCAATATGCTGACTCTGTAAACCATTTAGAGAGGCTGAAAGCCCTATGAAGCGGTATATAAGTCTAACTGCTATTGCTATTGCTATTGATTTTATAGTAGTATGAATAGCTATAGCTTCCTTTATTTCTTGGTCAGTAAATTTAAATGTAACATTGATCTTGGTTCTTCCAGCATTCAATTTCATTGGGTGACCTCTGGTTCTAACATTTTGGGAAGAGGAAAAGAGCTTCTCCTTGTCCACTTTAAACACTCCATGCATAATCAATTGGGTGCCTCGCTTCTAGATTAACAAGCCCTTAATGTTGCCAACTTTCCACCTAAGGACCCCATTCGAGCCTCTTGATCATCTTCATTGCCATCTTCTAGCTCCACTTTGCTTTTTTTTTTTTTTTTTGAAGTGTGGCAACTAGAACTCTGTCCAATATTCCAGATACAATTGCACCATTGATTTATATAAATCCATTGTTTTACCAACGTCTCTATTTTCAACACCGCTTCTTAGTATGCTAAACATGCCGTTGGCCTTTCTGACACTGAATGCTTGCTTTGTTGATACCTTCACTGCACTGCTGACCTTCACGTAATTCGCTATTAGCTGTAATCCCTTTAGTTTGCATGAGTAGGTCAACTCATGTTGCATAATCTCTTCGCTTTTGATGCTCACTCCTCTGATGTGGCGATTTGTACGGAGTTGTTCGCAGTTCTTCAGATGGCTGATTTTTAGAAGCTTGCTTTAGAACTGATTTTGCTGTTTGGGGCATTGAAGAATGGGAATGGGAGACCAAGGCATCTCTTCTGTCTTAAAAGTTGGTCCAAATATTTAGCCCAATGATAAAATGTAAAATGACCACATTACTGTAATTCCTCCTTGACTGGTAGACCTTGAATGTCCCTTCCAAGTCTGTTATTCTGTTCCGTTCTGAATTAGAAATTTCCTAAGGAGGCTAGTCTAGATATTTACCCATTCTGAACAAGAGCGTGTCCATCAGCTCTTGATAGAAATGTTTTCAATATAAATATTCAGTGGCTAAGGATGATTGATAAGAAGTCATTTGCAAAGCTGAAAGCAACCGTTTAATGGAAAATACCTTCTTTTCCTCTTTAAATATAACAAAGAGATTACCATTTTTTGGAGTATAAGATGCACCGGAGTATAAGACACACCAAGATTTTGAAGAGGCAATTTTTTTTTTAAAAAAACATGTTTTTTCACTCTGCAAACCTCCCAAAAACGGGCCAATTTTTTTGTCAAAAAAAAGGGCATGCATAGCCTTTAGGAGGCTTATAGAGTGCTCCTGGGGGCTGGGGGGGGGCAAAATTGAGAAACAAAATGGCCTGGTTTTTGCTCATTTCTGCCCTCCCCAGCCTCCGGGAGCACTCTGAAAGCCTCCTAAAGGCTATGCACAGATATTTTGGTGAAGGGGCAGGGTTTGGGGGGGGGGCAAAAAAAATGCTGTATTCAGTGTATAAGACACACCCAGATTTTCAGCCTCTTTTTTGAGGGAAAAAGGTGCATCTTATACTCTGAAAAATACTGTACTTGCCCGAATACAGACAGATCTGTTTGGAAAGCATAAGCAACACTGCCCTAGAGAAGCAACATTAGTTGGCTTTGTGTTCTTGTTGTCCAAGCCTCCATGCCATCAATGTGCAGTTACCTCTCTGCTACACTTTTGTGCTTGCAGATTGTGTTTGCCAGGGATCCATTTTTTTTCTGCATGCTTCCGTGTGATATTTCTCAAGGTGTTTCCAGCTGGCTGCTGTTTCATATCTCACTGGTGTAACGCACGGGTGATATCCTTGCTGCTGGCAAAGGCATTTTCACTTGATAAACTTGCTGCTTCTGCTATCTGTAGCGCAACACAGATTCTGATTTCCACCCCCCCAAAAAAGAGGCCTTACATCATGTAGTTCAGCCTTGCAGTCCCCCCCCCTCACAGTCTCTCAGAAGGGTTTTGATGATTCTGATGCTATCTCCATCAAATCCAATTTTGTAACAGTCCTTGTCATTAATCTACCTGATTTCTAATACACAATCGTTTTTTTAAACTTATTTTTTGCAGATTTACGTATCAAACTTGCACTTCTATATTGGTCAATTTGCAGGAATGTTAATTTCAGCTGTGTGAAAAGATTGACTTTCATTGTGGCACAATTAAAGAATAGATAGATAGATAGATAGATAGATAGATAGATGGATGGATGGATGGATGGATGGATGGATGGATGGATGGATGGATGGGTGGGTGGGTGGGTGGGTGGGTGATAGATAAATGGAGAGATAGAGAGAAGGATAGATAGATTGATAAATGATAGATTGATAATGATAGATAGATGATAGAGAGAGAGAGAGAGAGAGAGAGAGATAGACAGAGAGTTAGAGAGATAGATGATGGAACGATAGACTGATAAATGATAGATGTTTGATAGATAAAGAGAGAGAGATGATGATAGATAGATAGAGAGAGAGATGATGGAATGATAGCTAAATTAATAAATGATAGATGATAGATTGATGTTTGTGTGTGTGTGTGTGTGTGAGAGAGAGAGAGAGAGAGAGAGAGAAAGAAAGAAAGAAAGAAAGAAAGAACAAATGAAAGAAAGAAAGAAAGAAAGAAAGAAAGAAAGAGACAGAGAGACAAAGAGAGAGAGAGCAATTGAGATAGGGAACAGTAGCTTCCACCTGCTTTAACAGACCCAGTCTCTGCAATAAATTGGCATGGATATTGTTTTTGTTGGCAATACTTTCTCATGCATGAGGCAGATGAGGAGAAAGTTGGACATGTTTCCATTGCTAGGAGAAAGCTTGAATCCAGGAGTTGGATGCAAAAAGGCAAACTAACAGGGTGAGCGGGGGGGATGATTGGGAGACAGATTTGAGAAGCAACAGGAAATGGATCCAAAATGAAATGTTCAGTGCAGGAATTGGGTATGTCTAGTCTAGTGAAAAGAAAGGCTAGCGGGACATGATAGCAGTGTTTCAATATTTGAGGGGCTGCCATAAGGAAGAGGGGGTCAAACCATTCTCCGAACCACTTGAAGGCAGGACAAGAAGCAATGGAATGGAAACTAATTATGGAGAGAACTAACTTAGACATGAGGAGAAATTTCCTGACAGTGACAACTGTGAAAACATTCACGACTGGGAGAGACGTGGGAACAAGGTCAGCCAATGAATAGGCATAGCAACTAAGTCAGTCGATGGGAGCTTAAACAGTGCAGAGAATTGAAACAGAAACTTAAGCAGTCTGCTGCTCTGAGAAGTAAACTAGCAGTCTCTCTCTGCTTGTCTGCTGAAGTGAATTTAACTGCTTGTGTTTGCCTGTAACTCTCCTGCCTTGTGTTTACTTGGAAGAACCACCAGTTGGTATTGTACATTTATTCATCTATTCTTATGTATATAAAGAAGTTAATGAATCCTGCTGCATCAGTTATCTGTGTGTGTTTCTGGATTTTAATTTAGGCAACAAACTCTGACAAGAACAATGAGGCAATGGAATGGGTTTCCTCCAGAGGTTGTAGATGCTCCAGCACTGGAGGATTTTAAGAAGAGACTGGACATCCATTTGCTGGAATGGTATAGGGTCTCCTGTTTGAGCAGGAGGCTGGAAAGAAGTCTTCCAATGTCTATCCCAATGTCTATCTTATTCTAATGTTTTCTTAATGCTGCAGTCGCCTAGTTGGTAGTGTTCTCCATGGCCAGGTTATTCAATGAAGTTTCTCAGTGATAAGGTATGTGTAGGATTACATTTCTACCAATAGCTTGAATAATTACAAAATCTATATTTAGAACAGCCAATTCCATGATTTGTTTTGCTTAATGAAGGCAATATCTCAAAATCTTGGCTTGCTTCGTAGGTGCCATTGGTTGTGGGTTTGAACTATTACATATATATATATATATATATATATATATATATATATATATATATATATATATATCTATCTATCTATCTATCTATCTATCTATCTATCTATCTATCTATATATCCTTTGGATAAATGCAAGTAATATTGTTTCAAGCTCATCGATGCTGAGTTAATTTCTCTTTAGAATGGCTTTTGTTTAGTCTATATTTCATCTCGGCGCGGGAGGGAAAACCGGGGAGTATTTTCCTCCTGAGCCATGTTTTGATTGATTTGCTGTCTGTATATTGTGGTAATTTTTTGACAGAGAAATATTAGAGAGGAAGAGAAGAGAATACGTCTTCCCACCACAGTGCTCGCAAGCACAGCTCTGAAATGGCCAAAGTATCCTGATCAAAACAAATGAGCAATGGAAATTGTATTAATTACACGGTGAGATTAAACTATTGTAGTGTTATTAACCTCAATGAATGGGAGATTATGCACATCAATGAATCTACGTCAGCATTAAACCTATCTGTGGGAGGAAGAAGACGTTGTTAGGCAACTCCAATTACAATGGCAGGCAGATCAGTTGCATGGAAAAGGGTAACATTACAACCTCTTGATGTCATTTCTGCAAAGGAATTGACAACTCTGGGCTGCCATTACTATTCCCATATGGTGATATATATATATATATATATATATATATATATATATATATATATATATATATATATATATATATATATATATATATATATATATATATATATACACACACACACACACACACACACACACATACATACATATATATATACATATATACATATATATACATATATATACATACATATATATACATATATACATATATACATATATACATATATACATATATATACATATATACATATATATATATATATATATATATATATATATATATATATATATATATATATATATATATATATATATATATATATACACACACACATATACATACATACATACATACATACATACATACATACATACATATATATATATATATATATATATACAGGTTATGGAGCAGCATTTTTCAACAGATTTCTGCTTCCAATAGAATGTCCCAATGGTGTTTTTTTCAAAGTCAACTGGACTTTCTGGTTTTTAAAATAGAATAGAATAGAATGGATATGGTGGCTCAGTGGCTAAGACACTGAGCTTGTTGATCAGACAGTCGGCAGTTCAGCTGTTCAGATCCCTAGCACCAGCTAATCAAGTGAGCTCCCGTTACTTGTCCCAGCTTCTGCCAATCTAGCAGTTCGAAAGCATGTAAAAATGCAAGTAGAAAAATAGGGACCACCTATGGTGGGAAGGTAATAGTGTTCCGTGCGCCTCTGGCATTGAGTAATGCTGGCCACATGACCACGGGGACGTCTTCCAACAGCATTGGCTTTGAAACAGAGAATAGCACCACCTCCTAGAGTCGGGAACAACTAGCACATATGTGCGAGGGGAAACTTATCTTTACTAGAATAGAATATATATATATCTTTTATTTCATTTTCATTTTCATTTTATACAATCACTTATATACTGTGCATAAAAAAAAAAGAAAAAAGGAAAAAAAAAAAAACCCCACATAACACTTCATTCCCCCATACACCCTCTCTTCTCCCCCTCCAACTTTCCTTTCACCCCTCCAGCATTCCCCTCTTCTACTTCCCTACCCCCTCAGACATCTCCCCCTCCCTCCATTTCACCCTCCATACATTCCCTCTCATTCCCTCTTTACTTCTCCCTTCTCTTTCCCTCTTCTCCTCACTTTGGTGTATCCATACAATTCAATTTGTTTTTAACAATAAAAGTAGAAAAAGAAAATAAGAAAAAAAAGAAAAACGAGCCGCAGTACACAAGTGAATTCTTATTGTTCTAAGGATTGAAACTGTAATTCCACCCTCCCCCCTCCCCCCTATAATCCCCCCTCCCTAACCCCCTTACGGCTTCGCAGGTCCCATGCCCGGCATAATTCTTTAACAAGCATTTGAGTATAATAAGGCCAACTAACTTTAAAATTAAAAAAATAAAATAAAAATAAAGCCAAAAAGAAAAAGGAAAAATAGTAGAAAATAAGAAATAAAAAACACCCACACTCACACACAAAAAGAAGAAAGAAACAAAAAGGGTCAATAAACCCACTACGTTAACACAGCTTCCCATTATCTGTAAATCTTAAACAATGTGACTCATTCCAAATTTCGATTATTTTGCTACTTGCAGGGTTTCAAACTGTATTAGAGCCAGGTAAGTTGATCAATTAGAATTCCCCAACTAAAAGTCTCCTTGCTTTGCCTATCTATTCAGACCTTTAATTTATCTCTTTTTTATCCAAATATCCAAACCTTTCTATAACACCATTAAACTCAAATACTTCTTTCATTTTTCATTTCCAACACCTCCCTTTCTATCCTTACCCACCTCCACATATAAATTTTTTACCTTCCACCCTGCCTTTATCCATATCCACATATATATTTTATCCACATTCATTGCTCCTCCCATGTTTACTCCACTTTCCTGAAGATTCTCCGACCAATCTTTCTTAACTTTATATTGATATAGCAACTCAAACAAACATCAGCTTGCGTTCTAGCCCCAGGTAATCTAATTAAACTTTCGCTGCCCTTCCCTCTCCCACGCACCTCCCAACTCCGTTCGTCCCAAACCGCAACTCAAAAAAATCACAATTTCCGCTCTCCTCGCCTAAGAAAATAGTTCATGCACAATTTGAGTTAGAGTTCAGACAAAACTTCTGTACAATATATGTCCACAATCAGCAACGCTTCTTTCAGTCTCCATGTCTCATCATCGATATGCCACTTTTCCATTTTATCCCAGACAGAAATCATAAAACTTTAAAAACATCGCTTAGTCTTTATTCTTTAGTCTTCTGCCCTTCCGGAAGAGAAAAACAACACCCTCCGCCTTGTAGCCACGTGTCTCGCTGTTTGTCTTCTCCTTCTCCTTGCCTCTCCCCAGATCCGGATGAATCAGGAAGTCCCGCCTTCAGGGTCTCGTAGTAAAATTTTCGGGCTTCACCGACGGAGTTAATGCGGTGTTTTTGGTTGCCAAATGTAACTGTAATACCAGCTGGGACTTCCCATTTGTATGGAATCTGAGAATTTCTGAGTTCTTCGGTTAAGAAAGCGTACTGTCTTCTTGTTCTTAATATTTGAAATGGTATCTCTTTAAAAACAATCAAGTCCTCCCCATCAATTATCAACCTCTTTCCGTAAAGCCTCTGTATTATCTCATTTCTAGATTCCCTTGTAGTAAAGTATATTATTATGTCCCTCGGAAGCTGTCGCTGTTTTGCTACCCAGGAATTCTGGCGGTAAATTCTTTGAATCTGCCAATCAAAGTTAAGTCCCGGACTTCCCACCAAGCGACTGAAAGCCTCAAAGAATGTCTGTTTCAAATTCTCCTGTTGGTTTTCACGCAGTCCTCTAACTCGTATAGCAAAGGCAGCCTTGTTATAATTTATCATGACAAGTTCTTTTTGGGCAGATTCAATTTCCTGTTCTAACATTTGGATTTTTGATATCAGATTAAGATTAGTTTCTTCCAAAAGTTCCAATTTGTCTTCCGTTTCAGCAATATAATCTGTCATAACTGTCATTACTCCGATCATATCCTGCTTTGCCTGAGCAATTTTAGCATCAAATTGATCACATAAATCCGATATCAGTTGATTAATCTCCTGTCTGAAATCATTAAGCGTTTTGAGAAGGAATTCTTGTGTTAGCAAATCTCCCGTGGAGGGTGTAGGAGACAAGGGTAGCGACTTCATAGCAGTTTTTGGAGATATGTTATTAAGGAAGCGCTTCTGTTTAGGTTTGGGAGCCATTCCAGAATAAGAATAAAAGACAAGCAATCAAGCGAGCCAAAAATCAAAGTCTGTGCTCCCCTCAGTTAATCTTTTAGCAATTAGTACGGAGAAGCCTTCAGGAGGGTAGGGCTTACTAGGTACGTCGCCATCTTGTGACGCAGCTAAAAAAGAAAGGGAGCCTTTTGCGAAATTGAAGCTGGTATTTTAAATAGTAATAGAAGAAATTCCTCGGGAATGGTCCCCGCCCGGATTGGCTTTTAAATAGCTTAGCTTTGTCCTGGGGGGGGAGGCAATCTGCCTAGGCTGCAAAAAAGGCAGCGCGGAAAACTGGCCGGAGTAAAGGCTCAGCTAATGTTGAATCTCTTCTCCATTCACAGCAAAAAAAAAGCTATGAATTACAAAGAGATCCTAACGACTGACCTCCTCTCTGCCCCTTTCTGCCAGAAAGGGGAGATATCTATAGATCTTATAAGATATACGAACCAGAGTCCTGGCAGGAGCTTTTTTGAGCTCCCGACGGCGGCAGCTCCTCCCCTCGAAGCCCCTTTACTAGAATAGAATAGAACACAATACAATGCAATACAATACAATAAAATAGAATAGAAACAATGTAGAATAGAATAGAAACAATGTAGAATAGAATAGAATAGAAACAATGTAGAATAGAATAGAACAGAATGCAATACAATAGAAACAATAGAATAGAATAGAAACAATGTAGAATAAAATAGAATAGAATAGAAACAATGTAGAATAGAATAGAATATAAACAATGTAGAATAGAATAGAACAGAACAGAAACAATGTAGAATAGAATAGAACAGAATACAATACAATAGAAACAATAGAATAGAATAGAATAGAAACAATGTAGAATAAAATAGAATAGAATAGAAACAATGTAGAATAGAATAGAATAGAATAGAATAGAATAGAATAGGCGGAGAGCCCACAATTTCTGCAGGCAAGCTATTCTATTTGTTAATTGTCCTAAATGTTAGGAAATTTCTCCTTAATTCCAGGTTGTGTATCTCTTTTCTTTGAAGACATTTTGCTTCTCATCCAAGAAGCTTCATTTCTGGATGGATTTTGGGGATTGGAAGGATTTATATTCCTCGACCAGAAAGTCCAGAAGACTCTTGAAAAAGCACCTTTGGGACAGGTGATGACTGAGAATCTCCATAGACTTCCAATTGAATGTCTTTCTGTTTGGGTCTGTGTGTGCATGTGTGTGTGTGTGTGTGTGTGTGTGTGTGGTTGTGGGTATACATGTGTCACAACCAATGGAAGAAAACTCCGCAGTTATTTGAAGATATTAAGTAGTTAGATGATTAAATGTCTGCAAGCCAACCGGAATTGGAATCAAAATTGCGGGGGGGAGAGAGAGCATTATTTTTAGCTTATTTAATTTGTGACTCAACCGTTGCTTTATTTATAGTTTTCATTTTAAAGGCAACCTTAATATTTGCATGCAACCTCTCCTCTACATTGCATATGAGAGATTCTCAGCTGAAGGAAATCTGTCCCTGTGAACTTGGCTGGCTTCGTTACTGTGAATTAGAGGTCAGGAGTTTGTCAAAAGAACATTTGTTGCTTAATAGCTGTGCATAACTCCTGAAATGGGCAATTCACTGCAGGGACTAAATCTTGAAGAAATGGTTAGCAGTCTCTCTCTCCCTCCCTTCCTCTTTCTCTCCCCCTCCCCCTCCCTCCCCTCTCTTTCCCTCTCCTCTCTCTTCTTTTTCCCTCTCCTCTCTCTCTCCCCCACTCTCTTTCTCTCCAACCTCTCTCTCCTCCCTCTCTTCTCTCTCATATCTCCCTCTTTCTCTACCTCCCCTCTCTCTCCATCCCTTCTCTCCCCCTCTCTCCCTCCCTCCTACCTCCTCTCTCTCTTCCTTCTCTCTCCCACCCTCTCTCTTCCTCTCTCCTCTCTCTTCACTCTCCTCTCTCTTTCCTCCCTCTCTCATCTCTCTCTTCCTCCCTTCCCTCTTTCTCCCTCTCCCCCCTCTCTCATCTTCTCTCCCCCTCTCTTTCTCTCTCCCTTCTCTCCTTCCTCCCTCCTCTCTCTCCTCTCTCTCGCTCCCTTCCCTCTCCCTCCCCCTCCTCTCTCTGTCTCCTCTCTGTGTCCTCTCTCTGTCTGTCCTTTCTCTTTCCTCTTTCTCCCCTCTCTCTCTCACTCTCTTTCATCTCTCTTTCCCTCCCCCCTCTTTCTCCTCTCTCTCTTCTCTCTCTCTCTTCTATCTATCCAATATATCCATCTAGCCATCTAGCCATCTAGCCATCTAGCCATCTAGCCATCTAGCCATCCAATCTATCCTATCTATGCTATCTATCTATCTATCTATCCTATCTATCTATCTATCTATCTATCTATCTATCTATCTATCTATCTATCTAGCTATCTAGCTATCTAGCTATCTAGCTATCAGCTATCTAGCTATCAGCTATCTAGCTATCTAGCTATCTCATTTTCTGTCTCTCTCTCCTTCCCCTTCTCTCCCTCTCTCCCCTATTTGGGTGGTGTGTATGGGAAAGAAGAAGGAAGACTGTGTGCAACAGGAATGAAATAGAGCCAAGGGAGTTTCCAGATGGCCAGGTTAATGTGCTATTTACCAGTACTTGACTCAGTAGAAAAGATGCCAGCACTCTGACGTATTTATTCACATCTAATTTCTAATGTGCAACTCCAACAGTGCTGATGAAAAATGTAATCCTTGTGCTCCTGTTCTAGCTAGGTCGAAGAAGCAATCCAAATCAGTCAAAGTGCCAACTACCCAGGTAAGAAAGCAAAGAGTTTGGAGTAGCAAAGAAGTGGAGTGAGCACACCCCAATATCCGTGATAGCGCATCCTCCCTCTGCTCCAATGACCTTCAGGAAATTTCTGAACATATCCCTAACCCTCTTCTTAAAGAGGGATAAACTGCAGTCCAGAAATAGAAGAGTAAAGGCAGAGAAGAGGACCTTGGTGTGAAGGGAGAAGGACCGATACCACTTTACTGATAAAGGAGAATATGTGTAGCTCACAGTAGAACTATGCGGTCCTCGGGGCTCTCTAAACTTGGTTGTTTTCTTGCAGATGTTTCATTACCATTCTAGGTAACACCATCAGTGCTATTGCTGTAAAGAATAGATGTAATGGTATATATATGGGAATGAACTTGGAAGATAGCCCATAAAAAGGACAGCATGGAAACAGGTTTTTTTTCACAATTTAAACATTTTATTTAGTTATAAGATAAAATAAAATACAAAAGGAAATAGGAAAGGAAAGGGGAGGAAGAGGAGGAAGAGACGTGAGGAACGGTTAGGAAAAAGAAAAAAAGTAGCATTTTTTAAAAAGTTTTTTTTTATTAAACACACATTAAAACATTGGACACAGTGTAACCATCCTGGCTATGTCTTTGACATACATACTAAAATACAAACTTAAATATTATAAGCACCATGCTTATTTACAATTGGTCTATTCAGCATTTACAAATATAAAGGTATCATATTTCCATCCATGTTATTTGTTCTTGTCTTATACATTTTCATACATAATGATTTCATACATAATTCTAATCTCCATTCTATAAATCTTAGTCATTGCCTATTTTGGGTCTCTCATTTTTTTGTTCCAAGCATCGATAACATTTACCCTAGATCTAATCACATTCTGATTCGTCTTTGTTCTTCAATTCCCACGTCAATTTATCCATTTCAGCACCAGTCAGAATTTTCCTAATCACTTCCTCTTCTTGTGAAATCCCCCCCCCCTTTTTTTTTCATTTTTGGGCAAAGACTATTCTTGCTGCCGTAATAATAAAAAGTAGCATTGACTTTCAGCATTGATTTTCAGCCAGAAAATCTCCATCAAGCCCTTCCTTTAATACTGCTTATGCCTAGGCCTGGTAGAGGAGACAAGTTTGGACCCAAGGCTTGATAAGCAGGTTGAGGTTTCTATTTGCCAAATGAGTATTGTTTGTGGGGTTTTCAAAGGGAGTCTCACTGTTAGCTGACAGTTGGGTTCTTTCTGACAGGAATAGTTTATCACTAAAGTACTAAACATATATCCAAAAACAAGTCCAATGTTCTGATGATATTAGCAGGCACCATTTCAACTTACCACTACAGGAGGAAAAAACAGTACTTTTTTTAAAAAAAGAGTTTTATGATTTTTTAGTTACGAAAAGAAACATTCCATCTTTCTTTATACAGTGTGTCATCTGGATACAAAAATCTCTGTGCAACATCATTCCTCTTTTACAGTGACGGGTTTCAAAATTTTTTAGAACCTCTTCTGTAGGTGTGGCCTGCTTTGTGGGAGTGGCTTTCTGGGCATGTGAACATGTGGGAGTGGCTTGCCAGCCATGTGACCAAGTGGGAGTGGCTTGGCAGTCATGTGACTGGGCAGGCGTGTAAAATGTGGTGAAACTCACTTAACAACGCTCTTGCTTAGCAACCAAAATGTTGGCTCAGAAACTCTGGCATTTGAAGCACGCAAGTCTTAAAGCTGTCAAGTTACAAGACCCTTGCACCCCTAACCCTTTAGGAAAAAAAAACCCCAGGGGTGTTCAAACTTGACAGCTTTAAGATTTGTGGACTTCAACTCCCAGAATTCCTCCTCTTGCTCTTCTTTTGATGATGAGCAGACGGGCGGGGGGAAGGAGCTGGAACCGGTTCTAAACAGCACAGATTTGTGGAACATCTTCTGTAGAAGAGTTTAGAACTGGCAGGGACCCACTCCTGCTCTTTTACCACTTCTTTCACATTCATATTAACATTATTTCCCTAAGTTTAGTATTATAATATATTGAGCATTTAAACATTATGGAACTCTCCATTTTTCTTCTTAATATTTTCTAGTACTAATATCATATCAACTTTAAACACCATTATTCTCATCATACACATACTAACAATTTTCATCTTATTTATATCTCTATCTAAGTGTATTATCTATTTTTTTTTTAGCATTCTTCATTTCCAAACTCCTTTTTTCTCTCCAACCATTGGTAGAATATTTCTCAAATCATATAATATTCAGTTTGCCCTTTCTCCTTGTTTGCTAAAGTTAATCTGTTCATTTCTGCGCATTCTAATATTTTCCTTATCACCTTATCATCAATAGGGAACTCTACACTTTTCCAATGTTGTGCAAATACAATTCTAGCTGTGGTTAATACATGAACTTGAACTAGCACTGATGATAACAATAGCAATAGCACTTAGATTTATAGACTGCTTCAGTGTTTTATAAGTGATTACAGAGTCAGTGTATTGCCCCCAGTAATCTGGGTCCTCATTTTATTGACCTTGGAACAATGGAAGGATGAGTCAACCTTGAACCGGTGAGACTCAAACTGCCAAATTGCAGGCAGCCTACAGAAGTAGCCTGCAGTACTGCACTCTAACCATTGTGCCACCGTGGGTCATGTTGTTACCTAGTTAAGAGTAATGAAATGTCCTCAAGAAAACAAGGAAGCTTAGCGTGCATCAAGGACCCTGCATTTCAACCCTAAGCTACAAATATTCTCATTTATTAGTCTTGGATGTGACTTTAGCATTATTCTAAGGTTGCTGTTATTCTATTATTTATTTATTTGAAACATTTATACAGCCATCCATCTTTTTACCAAACTCTGGCTGGCTTCTAAAATGCTTTAATAATTTTTACTACTTCGACCATTTTTATTATTTACATCAAATTCTGCGGTAACGATGTAGTACTTGGTTTTCTTCCAGGATCTTCCAATTATAATTCCGAATTGCAAGTTATGACTCCCCTGAAGGGACGAACAAAGAAAGCTGTGTCAATTTGTAGAAATCAGAATGTTTGGTGTAGATAGTCAGTGAGGAAAAAATGCTTGGGATCTTTTTTTATGTATAGAATAGCAAGTGATAATTACGAGGACAGCTCTGTAACCTTGTTCTCAAATTAGTGCCACCAACTCTATTAAAAAGAGGGGAAATAACATCATCTCTGGATCCAGACTTTTTCCATTTAATCAGCATTTTGCTGAGGAATGAGGGGAAAAGAAATACTGATTGATGCATAAATTCATTAGTGAAGTCTCTATTAAGCTGAGTAAGTTTAATGAGGTGTGCTAATGTGCAATGATTCCAAACTGCCACAGGGTGGTAGAAGATGCACTTTCCAGAACATTTATCTAATTTGCAGAACTAACTGCTGTGCTACATTTCTGCCCCCAATTCCCCACAATTCTGGATCAACAACAATAATTAATACTAAACAAATCAAGAGAAAAGAGATCATAATTGTTCCAGCTGTACCTGTTCTGACCTAGGCTTCCCCAAAAAGCACAAAGCAGATTTCTGATCCCGACAAAACCCTTTTTATTAAATGAATGTGAATTCCTCTCATTCACATTCAGTAAACAGTCTTTGAAAGGTAAAGTTATGATCACAGACCTTATCTAGCTTGGAAAGCTGCCATGTAAACATTTTCCAAATGCAAGTGCTGTGCAAGGAAAGACTTGGCACAGAGTCTCTGAGATTCACGGACAGATCTTCACACTCCTGAAATGAATGAATGAATGAACAAATTGTTTCCTGCAAAAGCCCACTCCCCTTTCACTCCTCTTTTATTTCCTATGGGAGGGGCCATTGACCATCCACATGTGGCTTTACTCCCAAGTCCACCCTGATTTCTGTTCTCTTCTTCTAGCAGCTCTGCTCACGCGCCCACTGAGAACAGGCTCCAGCTGTTCCTCTGCCTCACTGATGTCTAGCTCTGAAGGCGGCTGAGAACTGTCCTGGCCCCATCTCTGCCTCTGATGCAGAGCCCTCCCCAGCCTCCAAGACTGGCCCATTCTTCTCCTCAACCTCTTCAATGTCCTACTCTGCGGCCAGTTCCGCTGGCAGGCTACAACACTACCATAGATGTTATCGATTGTACAGAAAGTCTCGTGGCTCATAAATTAAAGACTTTAGAAAGGCCTACAAAGGAACTCTTTCTACTTTGGTGTTCAGTCACCAAAAGATAATGTCCACCCTCCATGTTTTTCCTGGGAACATTATGGCATTGACTGTCTGTCATCTCCTTCAGGACTGAGTTGGCCAGGGATCTCCTGTTTCAGTGTTTAGAAGATCCATCCCAAGTTATCTTTCAAGTTTCGATAAAATTGTCCTAGGTGCTCCTACTATTTACATTTGCAGGTTGAATAATATTGTAAAGCTGGACCTTACTCTTGGGAGGACTCTGTTTAATGATAAGATACTTATTAGAGAAATTAGTCCAAGGACTGATTTCTAGTACTTGGAAACAGCCCAGTGTTTCTTGGAAACTTTCTAAATGACTTGATTATTTAAATATTTGCTGAAAGGCATGTTTTGGCTGCATTGCAACTTGAGTAGAGTAGAGTAGAGTAGAGTAGAGTAGAGTAGAGTAGAGTAGAGTAGAGTAGAGTAGAGTAGAATAGAATAGAATAGAATAGAATAGAATGTATTGGAATGAAGAACAGAGTAGAGTAGAATAGAATAGAATGTATTGGAATGAAGAATAGAGTAGAGTAGAGTAGAGTAGAGTAGAGTAGAGTAGAGTAGAGTAGAGTAGAGTAGAATAGAATAGAATAGAATAGAATAGAATAGAATAGAATAGAATGTATTGGAATGAAGAACAGAGTAGAGTAGAATAGAATAGAATGGAATGAAGAATAGAGTAGAGTAGAGTAGAGTAGAGTAGAGTAGAGTAGAGTAGAGTAGAGTAGAGTAGAGTAGAGTAGAGTAGAGTAGAATAGAATGTATTGGAATGAAGAACAGAGTAGAGTAGAGTAGAATAGAATAGAATGTATTGGAATGAAGAATAGAGTAGAGTAGAGTAGAGTAGAGTAGAGTAGAGTAGAGTAGAGTAGAGTAGAGTAGATAGAGTGGGGTAGGGTGGGGTGGGGTGGGTGGGGTGGAATAGAATAGAATAGAATAGAATAGAAGTCCTAAGTTGAGGATTAGTTCCTTAGAATGAGGAGGAAGAACGGAAGGAACTGGTGTTCAGTGTAGGAAATGAAAGACATTGTAGGTATGTCTTGGGCAGAATTTTGCTCTTCTTTTCTCCACATGGATGAAACTACTCCGAACTTTTTACTGTACTAAAGTTGAGGGTCAGGCCAGATAAATTTCACATAAGATCTACATCACCAACATCAACTTACCTGACCTCAGTATAGGAATACAAGAGCCTGCCTGCCTCCAGTGAGTCATAGCCGCAGGCAACGTACAATCCCCAAGCTATGAGGAATTGCTCTTCCTTCAGAAATTCCCCGAAAGGAAGGTACTTAGCCAGTAAGGAGCCATTTTCATTTTGTTCTCTGCTTAAATGAGCAGTCCTGTTCCTTCCTGTTTAGAGGATGCCAGCACAAGGTGTATATCTAAAACAATAAAATAAAATAAATGCACTACATCTTTCTTTCTTTCTCTCTCTCTCTCCTTCCTTCCTTCTTTCCTTCCTTCCTTCCTTCCTCCCTTCCTTCTTTCTTTCTCTCTATCTCTCTTTCCTTCCTTCTTTCCTTCCTTCCTTCCTTCCTCCCTTCCTTCTTTCTTTCTCTCTATCTCTCTTTCCTTCCTTCTTTCCTTCCTTCTTTCTTTCTCCTTCCTTTATTCCTTCTTTCTTTCTCTCTCCCTCCGTCCTTCCTTCCTTATTTCTTTTTTCTCTCTCTCTCTCCTTCCTTCCTTCCTTCTTTCTTTCTCTCTATCTCTATTTCCTTCCTTCTTTCCTTCCTTCTTTCTTTCTCCTTCCTTTATTCCTTCTTTCTTTCTCTCTCTCCCTCTGTCCTTCCTTCCTTCTTTATTTTTTCTCTCTCCTTCCTTCCTTCCTTCTTTATTTATTTCTCTCTATCTCTCTCCTTCCCTCCTTTCTTTTTTCTCTCCGAGACGAGGTGGCGCAGTGGTTAAATGCAGCACTGCAGGCTACTTCAGCTGACTGCAGTTCTGCAGTTCGGCTGTTCAAATCTCACTGGCTCAAGGTTGACTCAGCCTTCCATCGTTCCGAGGTGGGTAAAATGAGAACCCGGATTGTTGTTGGGAGCAATATGCTGACTCTATAAACTGCTTAGAGAGGGCTGAAAGCCCTATGAAGCGGTATATAAGTCTAACTGCTATTGCTATTGCTATTGCTATTGCTATTGCTATTGCTATTGCTATTGCTATTGCTATTGCTATTCTTTCTTTCTTTCTTTCTTTCTTTCTTTCTTTCCTTCCTTCCTTCCTTCCTTCCTTCCTTCCTTCCTTCCTTCCTTCCTTCCTTCCTTCCTTCTTTCTTTCTTTCTTTCTTTCTTTCTTTCTTTCTTTCTTTCTTTCTTTCTTTCCAAAAAGCAAGTTAGAACTGGATATCAGAATTCAAGATCAAGCATATGAAGGAACTCAAGAAGAGCTACACAGGAAGTCCTCAACCTACAGCCACAAATAGCCCTGAATTTATGTTGCTAAGCAAGACAGTTGTTAAGGGAATTTTGCCCCATCTTATGACCTTTCTCGCTGTTGTTGCTACAGTTGTTAAGTGAATCCCGCAGTTGTACATGGTTAGTAATGGTTATTAAGTGAATCTCACTTTCCCATTGTCTTTGCTTATCAGAAGGTGAGCATATGATCCCAGGACACTGCAACCATCATAAATATGAGTCAGTTGCCAAGTCTCCAAATTTAGATCATGTGACCATGGGGATGCTCAATGGTCATAAGTGTGAAAAGTAGTCATAAGTCAATGTTTTTAGTGTTGTTGTAGCTTTGAATGGTGACTAAATGAATTGTTTTAAGTTGAGGACTAGTACTTTATACACATGGCTTCTTAAGCATTATGAGCCATGGTGGCCCAGGGGTTAAAATGCAGTACTGAAGGCTACTTCTGCTGACTGCCAGCTGCCTGCAATTTGGCAGTTCAATTCTCACTGGCTCAAGGTTGACTCAGCCTTCCATTCTTCCAAGGTGGATAAAATGAGGACCCAGATTGTTTGGGGGGAGGGGGATATTCTAACTCTGTAAACCACTTAGAGAGGGCAGTAAAGCACTGTAAAGTGAAATATAAGTCTAAGTGCTATTGCTAGAAAATCTAAGTACTAGATTTTCAAATGCTAGACAAGATCAATAAAATTCAACTCCTTGCTGACACTCTTTCATAGAGACAGAGGTGTATTATACTTTCCTGAATACATTCAATGGGGGCCACAATTGGACTTAGATAACAGATTTAGTGTTTTTGGTCTGACCCAAGAATTTTCTAGAAGACCTGGTTGGTGTCTGGACATGACTATGGAGTTGAACTGACATACCAGAGAACATATTGTAAATCCTTGCTGCGAATTGTTGCTCAAACTTCCAGAGACGAAGAAGTGTATGCTGCACTAATTAACTTCATTTTCTTAGTTAGGATATTCCTTACTCCATGCATATCCCAATAGAATCCCGATTCCTGGCTACTTGACATTATGAAAAAGTACTAGCTTTACCTGTAATTTTTCACCCTGTCTATTCCGTAACATGAAATTTCTGGTATAGACCAACTGGCAAGATTAATGTTATCTCATGCAGTTCACATTTCAGCACCATTCTCATTAACATTACTCATCCCCAAAGCTCATCTGATGCCAGCCGAAGCTAATATCTCATTGAGAAAATGCCCCTCTAATTCTCTGACAAAGGGTCGTGTCTATTAATGAGACAGAGGAAACTTGCCTTGTCTAATTCCAGATTGCAAGTGATACTTGGTGGATCTGCGAACCCTCCAAATATTCAAATCAAAAAGCGTTACGGAGGACAATATTTAAGTACATCTGTCATTTGAGTTCCCGATATCAAATCTCACTCAAGAGCTTCATTAGATAACTTTTAACCATTATCTCTCAGACCCTTCCATCTGCCACGCAGTGATAATTAATGATATTGACCTACCATATAGAGACTTAAGACGTGTGCAACAGTTTAAATTCTGTCGATATCGTGCAGCCGGTTTCCAGATCTTAATCTATCCCGCTGATTTTTAAAGCAAGGACTTTTTTTTAAGGGAGAAAAAAAATAGCTAATTTGAAAAAAAGAGTCAAAAATCTACATCTATTTGACTTTTACAAATAGCTGCAGTTCACACTTTCTATGTGTTATATTTTTTTAACAGTATGTATGTCTGTTTTTTAGCATAAATATTCCAAAGATAGGCACTTCTTGGTTACATCCATACAAAATGCACACTCCTTTTTAAAATAGATCCTTGACATATTTTGGTAGGTAGACTAACAGGTTTGGGCATACCCAAATAACATTTTTTTAAATAATAACTTTTGATAAAGTTGAAGAATTAGGAAGAAAAGTGCCATTATGGGTGTATTGGTCCCTTCCTTCCTTCCTTCCTTCCTTCCTTCCTTCCTTCCTTCCTTCCTTCCTTCCTTCCTTCCCTCCCTCCCTCCCTCCCTCCCTCCCTATTTCTTTCTTTCTTTCTTTCTTTCATTCTTTCTTTCTTTCTTTCCTTCCTTCCTTAGAATAACGGAATGTTTGGAATGTTTATTATAATTTATAGGCCGCCCTTTTCCCTGAGGGGACTCAGGGCGGCTTACAAAACACGGGAAAGGGGGTACAAAGACAAAAGACATAAGACAATACATAATATTAAAAATAGAGCACAACATTCATTCATCATTCGGGAGGGGACAAACTAAGATTTTTCATCCCCAGGCCTGACGGGCTAGCCAGTTCTTGAGGGCTGTGCGGAAGGCCTGGGCGGTGGTGAGGGTGCGAATCTCCACGGGGAGATTGTTCCATAGCGTCGGAGCTGCAACTGAGAAGGCTCTCCTCCGAGTAGTCGCCAGTCGGCACTGACTGGCGGATGGAATTCGGAGGAGGCCTACCCTGTGCGATCTGATGGGACGCAGGGAGGTAATTGGCAGAAGGCGGTCTCTCAAATAGCCAGATCCACTACCATGGAGCGCTTTGTGAGTGGTAAGTAGGACCTTGAAGTGCACCCGGAGACATAGTTAGAAGGAACCTTGGAGGTCTTCTAGTCCAACCCCCTGCCTAGACAGAAAACCCTACACCATTTCAGACAAATTGTTATCCAACATCATCTTAAAAACTTCCAGTGTTGGAGCATTCACAACCTCTGGAGGCAAGTTGTTCCACTGATTCATTGTTTTAACTGTCAGGAAATTTCTCCTCAGTTCTAAATTGCTTCTCTCCTTGATTAATTTCCATCCATAGGTTCCTGTTCTACCGTCAGATGCTTTAGATAATAGTTTGACTCCCTCTTCTTTGTGTCAACCCCTGAGATACTGGAAGACTGCTATCATGTCTCCCCTAGTCCTTCTTTTCATTAAACTAGACATACCCAGTTCCTGCAACCATTCTTCGTATGTTTTAGCCTCCAGTCCCCTAATAATCTTTGCTATTCTTCTCTACACGCTTTCCTTCTTTCCTTTCTTTCTCCCTCCCTCCTTCCTTCCTTCTTTCCTTTTTCCCCTCCTCTTCCCCCTCCCTCCTTTTATCATGTCTTTCCAATCTCTTCTACAAAACATCCAATGGTGGAGCATTCATAATTTCTGAAGGAAAACTGTTCCACTGGTGAATGGTTCTCACTGTATAGAATGTTCTTGCTTAGTTCTAGGTTGGTTCTCTCCTGGATTAGTTTCCATCCATTGTTTCTTGTCTGGCCTTCTGGTGCTTTGGAAAATAGGCCGACAATCTCTTCTTTGGAAGCCTCTCAAATATTGAAACAGTCCTATCATGTCACCCTTATCAGATCTTCCTACTTGAGAGACCGCCTCCTGCCAATTACCTCCTTGCGACCTATTAGATCACACAGATTAGGCCTCCTCCGAGTCCCATCCGCCAGTCAGTGTCGACTGGCAACTACGCGGAGGAGAGCCTTTTCAGTAGTAGCTCCGATCCTTTGGAACGATCTCCCCGTGGAGATTCGTACCCTCACCACCCTCCAGACCTTCCGCACAGCCCTCAAGATCTGGCTATCCCGTCAGGCCTGGGGTTAAAGATTATAATCCGTCCCCTCCCGAATGATGAATGAATGTTGCTTCTATTTTTAATTACGTATTGTCTTTATATGTCATTGTGTGTACTCCCTTCCCTATACGTTGTAAGCCGCCCTGAGTCCCCTCAGGGAAAAGGGCGGCCTATAAATAAATTTATCTACAATCTACAATCTACAATCTACTTCACCTATGCAGAAAAAAGTGATTGGGAAGGTTGTACCTTGCCTCAAAGGGAATCTTTCTTTCACAAGCTCCTTCTCAGCGACCATGTAAAGTTCCATTGCTTGGACATCAACTCTGTGGAAGAGGCATTCCAAAGCATCTCAGAAATATGTCCAGTGAAGCTAGAGTTGTTAATTCCCATTTCACCTGAAACTCACACCATGTCTTCAAAAAAGATATAGAACCCCCTTTGTGTGACTCTGTAATCCCTTAATTTGGGGTAGAGTTGGGACGACTGGATGGAACTGAGCATTTACTGACCCTTTTCCCTTCCTGACACCCATACAGAGCTCACAGCAGATTTTTTTTTTCTTTGCACCCTAGGAGAGAAACATCTGCTGCTACCTAGGATTGAATTCTCAAATCTTCTGAGGGGGAGGCGAGAATCTTCACCACTAAGCCACTACACCACTCTTCAAGAGAGATATAGAACAGGTAGAAACCATACTTACGGTTCAAAAGAGATACAGAATAACAGGTAGAAGCCATAGGAGAGAGAAAAATAATGGTAGAAGAAGATGGTGGGGAAAGAAAGAAATACATGTCCTTCTTTCCTAGCCCAGTAGAATTTTACTTGAAGGAATTCCCTGCTGGTAACAACATCTGTGAGTGAAAACTGAAGGAGAATCAGGGCTGCTTCACTTAACTAAGGGAAGACAAAAACAAGCTTGTGTAAATGAACTGAGGTTCCTGCCCTCTAAAAGTCTGAATCAAAAGTAATTTAATCATGATTAATTTAACATTTCATCTTAAGCCTATTTTTACACCTGTGGAAAAGAGCAGGTGAACTTTTTTTAAAAAAAAAACACAAGGAAACAAACAAATGAATAGAATGACTCTGTGTCACTTGGTTATTCCATGGAGTAGATTGTAAGGAAAACTGACCACAGAGTGACCTGGAGGTGACCATGGTAGGTGGCTCTTCTATCTATTTAAGAACATAAATAGATGCCTATTTATGAACATAGATTCAGCTCCCTAGTAGACTACAGTACTAGAGTAATGAATGTGTTTTATTCCAGTATTCTAGCCTGCCAGAAAATAAATAAGTCTTTCTAACTCTCTACCTAAAATATACTCATTAACAAGGCATAAAATTCATGGATATTTTTTTTTTCCAAACAGAACATTTGAGAAAAATCCAGGACATTCTGAAACCTTCTCTGGACTGCATCTTACTTATTTTTGAATGTCGCCAAACAATTCCACAAAATCATGAATTAATTTTGGATTATAAATGTACTTCATTTCCTAGGATGGATGTTGACCCAAACATTCCAGAAATTGGCGTATGTATGTATGTATGCATGCATGTATGTATGTAGCAGAGGTGGGTTCCTACCAGTTTGCACCTATTCGGTAGAACCAGTTCATCAAATCTACCGAACCGGTTAGAAGAGGTTCCACCAGTGGACCCGGAAAGCAGGCCACACCTACAGAAGAGGTTCCAAACTTTTTTGAAACCCACCACTGGTATGTATGTAGGTGGGTGGGTGGGTGGGTGGATGTATGGATGGATGTAGGTGTAGATATAGATATATAGATGATATAGATCAGTGGTGGGTTTCAAAAATTGTTCGAACCTACTCTGTGGGTGTGGCTTCCTTTGTGGGAGTGTCTTGCCGCCCATGTGACCGGATGGGAGTGGCTTGCCGCCCATCTGACCGGATATGAAGATGCCGACGACACTTGTCAGAACCACCTTAAATTACCTCACACACAGCACTGGCATGCATAAGAATAGGATGTAAACTTGTTTTTTAAAAGGCATCTTTGGTTTGCGTTAAAACAACTTCAACACACGCAATGTTCTGATTGCACCACAAATGCAGTAGTCATCCTTACCTTTGACAGAGGCACTGAGTTTTATAAATATGAGCATGATAGTGTAGAATAATCATATCCAAGGACCAGAGGTGGGTTTCAAAAAATTTTGGAACCTCTTCTGTAGGTGTGGCCTGCTTTCCGGGTCCACTGGTGGAACCTCTTCTAACCGGTTCGGTAGATTTGACGAACCGGTTCTACCGAATAGGTGCGAACTGGTAGGAACCCACCTCTGATATAGATATATATTCTACATGAAGGATTACATATTATTAATAAAGCTACAGCAAAAACCATCTCATAACTTCTAGATATTGAAGGAGAGGATGCATTTATTTTATTTTATCTTATTTAGTTTGCCAAACATGTACAAGATAGCATGTATAAATATAAACATGGACATGAACGAAGGAAATGAATACAACTAAATGGGGACATTAGGATAAGGGTGGGAGGCACGCTGGTGCTCTTATGCATGCCCCCTTTAACAGACCTCCTAGGAATGGGGTGAGGTCCACAGTAGACAGTTTAAGGTGAGGATTTGAGGATGTAACAACGGAGTCAGGTAGAGCATTCCAGGTGTTGACCACCCTGTTGCTGAAGTCATATTTTCTGCAATTGAGTTTGGAGCAGTTTACCTTGAGTTTGCATCTATTGTTTGCCCGAATATTATTGAGGTTGAAGGATTGATGTACTTGTTGGATGGAGAGTGTTAGCTTCCACAGTGGTCTTCCCGTACAAGGAACTTCAAAGAAAAGAACAGAAATATTCATCCCACAAAGTTTCAAGGGTTCTCCCACTTCCAACTTCATTTATTCCTGTTATTTCTATCAATGATAGCACATGTGCAGCTTAAGAGCCTGCTACAATGGTTTAAATATTAATACATGTAAGCCAGCTGAATGAATGCAATTATCTTAAGGGAAACACAAGCTATTCTTCACGTATACAACAATAGTAGTTTGGCCTTCATAAATTATGATAATCCTCCATAATTCACTACTGGAAACTCTTTCTTTCTTTGTTCTTGGAACATTAGTTAAAATACTGTAATTAAGAATGTGAAGCCTCATTGAAGTATGGTGCGATTAATTTTGCTATTATAGACATTTATAATCTAATATAGTATTCTCCAAGATCACTCCAAGTGTTTCCAAAATATTTGAGTGAGGATTTGGAATGCTGTCTGGTTCTTTGAGAAAGCAATGAAGCCCAAATCCTTGTAAATGCCTCTCTATAATGTGTACAACACTGAGGTTTGTTTTCTCGGAGTAAATCAACTGCCATAACTCTGTCACAAGAGTGAGAGAGAGTTATTTCTTTGTATTACTCATACTCTGATGTATCACAAAGGCTGTTCAATGCCCTAATAAAGTTATACCGACGGGAAACAACCTCAGAATTACAAAGTGGGTTTGACTTTTTAGAACACATTATTATTGCAGAACCAACAAGAATAGAATAGATACAATGTAGAATAGAATAGAATAGCATAGCATAGACTAGACTAGAAACAACATAGAATAGAATAGCATAGCATAGCACAGAATATAATAGAATAGCATAGCATAGCATAGAATAGAATAAAATAGAATAGAATAGATATAATGTGGCATAGAATAGAATAGGGTAGCAGAGCATAGCATAGCATAGAATAGAAGCAATGTAGAATAGAATAGAATAGAATATAAACAATGTAAAATAGAATAAATACAATGTAAAATAGAATAGAATAGATGCAATGTAAAATAGAATAGAATAGATACAATGTAGAACAGGACAGCACAGCATAGCATAGAATAGAAAATGTAGAATAAAATAGCATAGAATAGAATAGCATAGAATAGAAACAATGTAGAATAGAATAGATACAATATAGAATAGAATAGATACAATATAGAATAGAATAGAATAGAATAGAATAGAATAGAATAGAATAGAATAGAATAGAATAGAATAGAATAGAATAGAATAACAGAGTTGAAAGGACCTTGGAGGTCTTCTAGTCCAACCCCCTGCTCAGACAGAAAAGCCTATATCATTTTAAACGGTTGTCCAATCTCTTGTTAAAATCCTCCAGTGCTGGATAATACACAACTTCTGGAGGCAGTTGTTCCACTGGTTAATTGTTCTAACTCTCAGGAAATTTATTCTTGGTTCTAGGTTGCTTTTCTCCTTGATTATTTTCCATCCATTACTTCTTGTCTTACCCTCAGGTGCTTTGGAGAATAGCTTGACACTCTCTTCTTTGGGGCAACCCCTGAGATATCGGAACACTGCTATCAAGTCTGCTTCAATCCTATACCTTCTCAACCAGATAAATCTTAATTGTGATAGAAAACACATGTTTGATCATATTCTGATGATTTGTGAGTTTTGTTATGAAGACACTCCTTTGGGAAATAAATATACCAATTGTTAATACCCACAACACTTATTAGAAGCAAGTTTAACTAACCTAAGCAGGGGGTATTTGGCTAGCTTTGACTGAAGTTGAATCAAAACTCATGGGAAAAAACTACGAAATATCAAGGGATAAGATTTTTTTTTTTTTTTAAAAAAAACAATCCAGAAGATGACAATACTAAGTCCTTTTTCCAATTGAGAAGACTAAAGATTTTTGACTAGGTTTTTTTTTTAAATTTTGAGTGTGCCATATGACTGTTCACCCAAATTGTTAAAATAATGACTGCATTCTTCCAAAGCATGAATTATAAAAGATCTGTCTCTACTGTAACTTAATCTAGTATGTGATGCTAAAGCAGATAGTAACTCTTTTCTCCTGCTAGTTAAAAAAAACCTCATGCTCACAGCAAAGATTAGTAATTTATGAGCTTCAGATATTAATCTCACACTATTTACCATGTTGTTACGGTTGTTGCTATTGTTGTTATTGTTGTTATTTTTTTCATGTAATGCATGTTAATCTGTGTAACTTTTTTTCCTCCAACACAAACTAGTCAATGCTTGTTAATCCAGTCGACGGCATGGGAAATTTTGTTTAATTAATGAAACAATTAACCAAGTTGTATCCTGGCTACTTCTCTTCTCTTTTTTTGGGGGGGGGGGAGGTGTTCTGTCTTTACAATTTTAAACTTTCTTTTCCAATATTTTCCCCATCACTCTAGCAATATTCAGATATGATTTCCTTTTGATTTTGTCATTACTGCCACATCTGAAATAATAATTTTGTCTTGGAACATTGGTTTCTCTTCTGGAATTATGTAGCTAAGTTGTAGCTAATTATCCTTGTTAGAATTTATTATTAACCAAGAAGAATGAGATATAGTCAGAGGAAATGAAAGGGAAATCACAATTCCTCCATTTAAGAATTTATCATCTAAACTAGAATTAGCCTTGCATTCTTCGTGGGATTAATTCAAGGTAACCTTGAATGTTTCTATTTGGGTAGAATTCCACAGAATTTCAAAGGAAGAGAAAATAAGGTGTTTTTTTTCCCTAGAGTTAATTAACTTCCAAGCATCTTTAAAGCACAACCATTGCTTACCTGAAATATTGTCCATAAATTAAGATTCTGTGCCTATTTATTGATTTAGAAATCAAGAAGCTATAAAAAAGTATATTAAAAAATTTAGCAACCTTCAAAGAAAACAACAAAATCCTTCTCAGTTTATTTAGTAATGGGAAATATGAATGGCTAATAAAACATTACAAATCTGAATCTTCACCAAGATTCATCACTGAGAATAAATTGCCAGTAATTTACATTGTCCTCTGGTTCCCTAGTTTAGAAAGTTAGCACCCACCCCTCTCCTAGAACAGGGGTCAGCAAACTTAAATACTCAAAGAGCCACAAAGGTACTAACTGGAAGCCCCCTGTTCAATTCTGGAGCTGACCAGAAGTCTGGTTTCCCCGCCACAGAGTCTCCTCCTAGTGCGGCATCCTTTTTCCCCTACCTGTCCTAACCGAAAACCCTATCAATTGTGGAGCTGACCAGAAAACCTGCCCCTTGCCATAGAGTCTTCTTTTGTTGCACCCTACTTCCCTCTCCCCCAAATCGGAAGCTCCTCACAAAATTGTGGTGCTGACTGGCAACAGGGAGCACACCAGAGGAATGAAAGACCCACATGCGGCTCCAGAGCCGCAATTTGCTGACCCCTGTCCTAGAAGCATGAAATATTTTGAGAAATATTATAAAAGGCAGAATTTTATATTTCGCCAGATGAGAAATTGAGAAACATGTTTTTAGAGGGAGAAAGCAGCTCCCACCTTTCTTAATAGCCCTCTGCAGATGTCAGCACTTAAGAGATAAAGAGAGTATTGAAAGAAGCCTAGTATTTAGGTAGTTCTATTCATAGGCAAAAATTCCTTGCCACAAGCGCTGAACAAGCGCTGAGGAATTGCCCAATACCCCATCATTGTACCAACAGTCCAAACTTCAACCAAATCTGGAAGCTCAGACAACCTACAGAGCCAGCTATGACCCCTACATAACCCCTACATGGCACCATGGGAGTCTGACAACAGCCAATAGAATACATGTTCTTGCACAGGAACAGGAAGCTCAAGTGCAAAGCCAGAGTAGGTATAAAAGCCACCCACTCTCAACTCCATGTGGGCAGCTGCCCAGAGCCACCACATGGTCCTGCTTCATTATTACACTATCTTTCCAATCAGCCTCCATTTTGTCTCCAGTGCCTTTCTCCCTGCCTGGAACTGAATTAGATATAGAATATAGAATAACAGATTTGAAAGGGACCTTGGAGGTCTTCTAGTCCAACCCTGTGGCAAGACAGGAAACCCTATACTACTTCAGACAAATAGTTATCTAATCTCTTCTTAAAAACTTCCAGTGTTGGAGCATTCACAACTTCTGGAGGCAAGCTGTTCCACTGATTAATTGTTCTAACGGTCAGGAAATTTCTCCTCAGTTCTAAGTTGCTTCTCTCCTTGATTAGTTTCCACCCATTGCTTCTAGTCCTGCCCTCAGGTGCTTTGTAGAATAGTTTGACTCCCTCTTCTTTGTGGCAACCCCTGAGATATTGGGAGACTGCTATCATGTCTCCCCTAGTCCTTCTTTTATTGGGTAGACATACCCAGTTCGTGCAACCGTTCTTCGTATGTTTTAGCCTCCAGTCCCCTCATCATCTTGGTTGCTCTTCTCAGCACTGTTTCTAGAGTCTCAACATTGTTTTTACATACCAGCGACCAAAATTGAATGCAGTATTCCAAGTGTGGCCTTACCAAGGCCTTATAAAGTGGTGTAGATTACAGTGGCATAGATGGATAGTTCTTTCCATACTAGTATCCAAGAAGATACCTCCCAATCTAGGAGGCAGCTTCTTGGATGCTTAAAGCACCACAAAACAATCTAGAATTGTTCTCTTTTTCCAGACAGCTTTATTTTGAAAAGAAAATCTAGCAATAGCAATAGCAGTTAGACTTATATACCACTTCATAGGGCTTTCAGCCCTCTCTAAGCGGTTTACAGAGTCAGCATATTGCCCCCATAGTCTGGGTCCTCATTTCACCCACCTCGGAAGGATGGAAGGCTGAGCCAACCTTAAACCGGTGAGATTAGAACCACTGAACTGCAGATAACAGTCAGCTGAAGTGGCCTGCAGTACTGCACCCTAACCACTGCGCCACCTCGGCTCTTGATAAGGTCAGTGCTATATAGTGTTATATAAAGGAAAGGCTAAACATGTGTCAGTATTGATTCAATCTGTGCTTGCTTTCGTTTTCTCATATTGGTGTCTTGCCTTTTCTTCCCCTAACTCTGTCTTTAATTCAACTCCTGGTAAACCACACCAGGTATGAATTATGCAGTTCATGTCGGTTACCATCATTTTCTAGTTCAGCTGTAACGGGAAATAAGGTTATAGAAGCACTGAATCATGGCAGTTCAAGAAGAGAGGAGGGAAGGATCAGAATATTACTGAACTATACAGGTGTGTCCTGTATTTGTATCTAAGATGAATAAACTCAGTTGAATAAACTGAGTCTGAACTGATCTAGTTTGTGTGTGTGTGTGTGTGTGTGTGTGTGTGTGTGTGTGTGTGTGTGTGTGTTTCTTCTTTTATAGGAACGCAGTCTTCAGTCCTCATTTATCTTATCTTTTCCTTCCTTTCTTTTTCTTAATCCTTCAAGTTAAGCCTTAGTAAGACTAGACTACTGCATCCAGTTTTGGTCACCACACTATTAAAAAGATGTTGAGACTCCAGAAAGAGGGCAGAGAAGAGCAACCAGGATGAGTAAGGCAGTGGTGGTATTCAACTGGTGTAACAACAGGCTTGCTGAGCACACACTTTGCTCAAACTGGTCCAAACTGGCTGAATTCCACTCCTGGAATAGGGGACTGGAGGTTAAAACATATGATGAAGGGCTGCAAGAACTGGGCAAGTTGTCTTCAGAAGTTGTGTGAAAGCTTCATCACTGGAAGCTTTCAGGAAGAGACTGGGCTGCCATCTGTCAAAAACGGTGTAGGGTCTGCTTGGGGGTGGGGGGTTGGACTAGATGACCTACGAGGTCCCTTCCAACTCTGTTAATCTGTATCTTGCCAAACCTACTATTGTACGCATTTTCCTTTTGCTGGCGCGAGATCTATCGACAATATCTGGTTTCACTGTATTCAGATCACATATTGCTTTCAGCCTGTGATTTTCATTGTAATTCCCTCATCAACCAACCTAACAAATTTCTCCAACACATTGCAGACTTAATATGCAGATGGAAATCAGCCATCGTGGACAGAAAAGACTCAATCTTTTGGCTCACAGGTAGATTGGTCAGGGCAATCCAATTCATTCTGAAGGTACCAATCAAGGAGCAGATTTGCAGCTCAGGGTTGTCATAAGGGGTCCTTGGTGCCCTCTGAGCTTCCTTGTTTCATTACCCTAACTAGGTAACATCATCAGTGTTAGTAAGGAGTGCAGCTTGCTGTCAGTTTATATTCTGGGGTCTTGCCTGTCTGTGTGGATGAGGACAGTTTTAAAGATTCTTTGCTTGGGTTGTTTACTTTAGCAGTTTCTTGGGTTCCACCACAAAACCGCGGTAGACAAAAGCGCGCTCGACGAAAGCGCGTACGTGACGTCATCACAGTGTGACGAAAACATCGCGCTGTGAGCGGTAAATTTAAAATTAAAGCGAAGACCTTACCCTAACCCCCCCCAAACCTAACCCTAAACCTAACCCTAAACCTAACCCTTAACCTAACCCTAACCTAACCCTAAACCTAACCCTAAACCTAACCCTTAACCTAACGCTAAACCTAACGCTAACCCTTAACCTAACGCTAAACCTAACGCTAACCCTTAACCTAATGCTAAACCTAACCCTAACGCTTAACGTAACCCTAAACCTAACCCTAACCCTTAACCTAACCCTAACCCTAACCCTAAACCTAACCCTTACCTTTATTTGAATCGGCTTGCTTTAATTTTATTTTAATTTCAATTTAATTTATTTTTAATTTTTTTCATCGCGCTGCTGATGACGTCAGGTACACGCTTTCGTCGAGCGCGCTTTTGTCTACCGCGGTTTTGACGGGTCACGGTTTCTTGACTGTGATATTATTTACTTTACTGTTGATCTCATGTTAACCTTGGAGTTAATTTACGCCCATCTGAGTGTCAATTACTGGGTGGAGAGTCTTTTCCCCTTTGGGGCTAGTTGATTATCTCTTTTGCATAATCTATAAAGGTAAAGATAAATCTTCCTCTCGCACATATGTGCTAGTCATTCCCGACTCTAGGGGGTGGTGCTCACCTCTATTTCAAAGCCGAAGAGCCAGCACTGTCTGAAGACATCTCCATGGTCATGTGGCCAGTATGACTAAATGCTGAAGGCGCACAGAATGCTGTTATCTTCCCACCAAAGGTGGTTCCTATTTTTCTACTTGCATTTTTAAGTGCTTTTGAACTGCTAGGTTGGCAGAAGCTGGGCAGAAGTTGCTGATCACAATTGTGGTTGCTAAACAAGGACTCTTTGTATTTTCATATAGTCAAAGATAAAGGTAAAGGTTCCCCTTGCACATATGTGCTTGTCATTCCTGACTCTAGGGGGTGGTGCTGATCTCCGTTTCAAAGCCGAAGAGCCAGCATTGTCTGAAGATGTCCCTGTGGTCATGTGGCCAGCATGATTAAATGCCAAAGGTGCACAGAATGCTGTTTCCTTCCCACCAAAGGTGGTTCCTATTTTTCTACTTGCATTTTTACGTGCTTTCGAACTGCTAGGTTGGCAGAAGCTGGGACAAAGAACGGGAGCTCTTTTTTTGGACCAGGAACATCCAAGTGAGTAATGATTGCTCTAAGATATTTCTCTCTCTCTCTTTCCAAACCAATTAGCCATGTTTATTTTCAAAACATGGCTTAGTGTGTGAAAACAGCATTGCTCTTTTCCCCCATTTCTTCCTATGGATAATTGGAAATAAGGAAAATAAGCTACATGCTTGTTCACAATACAGGAAGAACATCGGAAAACATGTCAAGGCTTCGTTTCAAGAAAAAAAGAACAAACCCTCCTCCTACTTTGAATGGTAAGGCCTATTGATGTAAACATTCTGTAGGATTTTAATCGAGAACGCTGCAAATTGCTGGAACAAAATCTCTCTGGGTTTCCTCAGCATTCCTCAAGTGCCTTAACTAATAAAGAATGTCAACTTTGCAGTGAATTTTGAATTAGACCAAATAGGGATGGTTTGCCAGCCATGGGGCGGGCAAGGAATGTGCTCCAGACAAATGAATGCAACGTTTCAGATGCAGATGAGATATAAAAGAAGTCAGAATGGACTCATGTACCAATTTATGCATTCCGTGTTGATTACCACATAAAGGCAGTTGAGGCAAATAAGCACCAAATGTGTTTTGTAGAGAAAAAGCATGTGCAAAAAATCTTTCTTGTTCCTTAGAGGAGAGAAAAAAAATGCAATAAAATCTTCATACTAAAAAAAAAAAGCATATAAAAATCCATATGTTAAAGTAGATGTCAGTAAAGTGTGTATGAATATTCATGGAAATCTTTCCTGTTAGATTTCTGCAGTAAACAGAAGAATCCTAGCAAGATTACAAGTTCGGCAAGAATGTAATTGGCACCGTTGTTCTTCTCCCTCGAAGCCTGTTTCTCTGTTGTCCTCCTTGGGATCAGAATGGCTCAAAGGATGGCAAGGATGACATCCCCGTGGTCACATTTTCACTGATCTATTTTTCCTCATTTAGACGGGGTGGTGGTGGTGGTTTGTTGCATTTTTCGTTTACTACACTGGATTTCCCATGCCCTTCCTGGAATCGAGAAAGCACCAGGCAACTTCACCATTTATACCAGTATTGCGCTTCAAGATGCTAGTCATTACTTTTAAAGCCTTACATGGCTTAAGACCTGGATATCTGTGAGACCGCCTCCTGCCACATACCTCCCAACGACCAATAAGATCTCAGAGGTTGGGCCTTCTCTGGGTGCCGTCGACTGGACAATGCCGGCTGGCAGCCCCTCGGGGGAGGGCCTTCTCTGTAGCTGCTCCGGCTCTGTGGAATGATCTACCTGTAGAGATCCGAACCCTTCCCACTCTCTCGGCCTTCCGAAAAGCCACTAAAACCTGGCTGTTCCAGCAGGCCTGGGGCTGTTGAACAAGGTCCAGCCCCACTTAAATGGAATGTATGGTGTGTTGTTTTTTAAATTGTATCTCTCTTTATTTTTTATTTTTATTTTTTTATCTTGTTTCTGTAAGCCGCCCAGAGTCCTACGGGATTGGGCGGCATACAAATGTATTAAATTGCTAAATTGTTTAAGAACCTTAACTGTAATAAAATAAAAATGCATGGAAGAAAATAAGGCAGGGTTGGGGTTAGGGCAGGTAGGTGGGTACAAGGAGTGAGGGAGGGAGGAGAAATAGAAAGAAGGGAGGGACAGAAGGAAAGCAGGAAGGTAGGTAGGCATGCAGGCGGGTGCAAGGAAGGAAGGAAGGAGGGAGGGAGAAATAGAGAAAAGGGAGGGAGGCAAGAAGGCAGGTAGGCAGGTGGGTGCAAGGAGGGAGGGAAGAAAAGCAGGAAGGATGGAGGGAAGGTAGGAAAAGAAAAATAGAAAGAAGTGAAGGAGAGAAGGAAAGCAGGATGGCAGGTGGCCATGCAGGCAGGTGCAAGGAGGGAGGGAGGGAGGGAAGGAGAGAGGGAAAAATAAATGGAAGGTAGGGAGAGAAGGAAAGCAAGAAAGCAGGTAGGCAAGTGGATGCAAGGAGGAAGGGAAGGAAAACAGAAAGGAAGGAAGAAAATAAGGAAGGAAGGAGAGAAGGAAAGATGGAGGGAGGAAGGAAGGAGAGACGGGAGGAGGGAGGAAAGGATGGAAGGAAGGGAGGAAGGAAGGAGAGAAGGGAGGAGGGAGGAAAGGATGGAAGGAAGTAAGGGAGGGAAGGAAGGAAAGAAAGAAGGAGAAATAGAAAGAAGGGAGGGAGAGAAGGAAAGCAAGAAAGAAGATAGACAGGTGGGTGCAAGGAGGAAGGGAAGGAAAGCAGAAAGGAAGGAAGGAAAGAAAGAAAAAGGGAGGGATGAAAGGAAAGAAAGAAGGAAGGAACGAGAAATAGACAGAAGGGAGGGAGAGAAGGACAGCAGGAAGGAAGGTAGGCAGGCTGATGAAAGGATGGAGGGAATGAAGGAAGGAAGAAGGGAAGGAGGGAGGAAAGGAAGGAAGGAAGAATTGAGAGAAAGAAGGAAGAGAAAATAAAAAAAAACCATGTTTTGGAGTTTCATTAAAAATTGGACTATTGCATTAAAAGAACAAAGCTCTGCAATGGTCCTGGTGTGTGTGTGTGTGTCTGTGTGTGTGTGTGTGTGTGTGTGTGTGTGTGTGATTATTTCTATCTTTCTTTCTCCCCTTCCTAAAATAGGTATTTCTTGATTCTTCATATAAATATGATCTAGCATCAGAAGGACACTTGTAGAATTAATAAGTCTGCAATGTTACGCTGTCCCGGGCATCAGAGTTAGGATGATTTACATGCACTATGCAAAGCAACCTCTGAATCGTAAGATCCTAGAACTATTTAAAAAATAAAGAAAAGTGTATACTCCAAATGATAACACAAGCGTATCATCCTCCAATACACAAATGCTAGGGGAAAGGAGTTATTTTCACTTCTCCAAATTATTCAAGGGTAGAGTTGAATAGACACCAGGCATCTCTCTCTCTCTCTCTCTCTCTCTCTCTCTCTCTCTCTTCTCTCTCTCTCTCTCTCTCTCTCTCTCTCCCCTCTCCCTCTCCCTCTCCCTCTCCCTCCCCTCCCTCCCTCCCTCCCCCTCCCTCCCTCTCTCTCTCTCCTCTCTCTCTCTCTCCCTCTCCCTCTCCCTCTCCCTCTCCCTCTCCCTCCCTCCCTCCCTCCCTCCCTCTCTCTCTCTCTCTCTCTCTCTCTCTGTCTGTCTTTTCCTTTCATTATTTCACTTCATGGGCATTTACTCCCATTCTAGAGAATTTTGTTTTATTCTCTGCAAAAAGTAGAAACATCCTCCATCTTCAATGTATGGGTAATTATTTGGGGAAGGGAGCAACATTTGCTGTATTTCTCGGAGTATAAGACACACCTTCCCCCCACCCCTAAAAGAGTGTAGAAATGTTGCTGCATCTTAAACACTGAATACAGCCATTTTTGACTTCCTGAAGCTCCGCCCTGCATCCCATTTTTTGCAAAAAATAAGTGAAAAACAGGCCATTTTTCGTAAAAACAGAGGAATTTTTTTCCTTCCTGACCTCCCAGAAGCACTCTGCAGGCTTCAGCAGGGCTGGAGGAAGGCAAAAATGCCCCCTTTTTGCAAAAAATGGCCCGTTTTCAGCCAGTTTTTTTCCCCAAAAAAATTGTGGTGTTTTTGCTTTTCCCAGCTCTGCTGAAGCCTGCAGAGTGCGTCTGGGGCCTGGGGAGGACAATAACTTTTTTTCTAATTTATCTCTACAAAATTTTGATGCGTCTTATACACCTGTGCATCTTATAGTCCCAAAAATATGGTAATTGTCTTTGGGTTAAAATGTGATGTCAGCCCTGAAGCCGTTTTGGGAGCGTCTTCAGGGCTGCCCCAGCGAGGCCAGGTGAAGTGTAGGGACGTAAGTGGGGGCAGGGAGAGATAGCTGGGGGATGCGTAGCCAAAATGACATTCTTCCTGGTAGGAATCAAGGACGCTCTACCAGGTGTTGGAAGGGCATGGACCAAAGCCAGCCTGAGATGGGATTACAACCTGATTGGATCATGTGATGAGGTTGTGGCCCAGCAGGAGCTGTTGGAGCTGCCGATGGACTCCGATAACAAGGGACCCTATGAGTCGGCTCTGGAAGATGTGGAGGACCCTGGGCAGGGTTCAGACTCCAAGCAGGGACCAGAGAGGCTGGTTGGCCACCAGGAGGCGCCTGAGGCATGGAGCAGTGGTGAAGCTCAAAGGGAGTTTGTCCCTGACGTCAGGCACTGGAGCAGTGGTGAAGCTCAAAGGGAATTTGTCCCTGCCACCAGGCAGAGAAGGGCGGAGAAACAAAGGCAGCAATTACAGAGACAGACTCATAAGAGATAAGCAAGCCCAGGTGGTTGTAGTTTGGCTCCTTCCAAGAGAGTATATAAGAAGAGACTTTGGGAGGAAACTTTTTGCAGGACACAACCGTTTATACCAAGCTGGAGAAGCTCTTGTGTGTATTTTATCTCTTATCTGTGGGAGTCTGGGTTGCTGCCAACATCTTGTGTGTGAGTAATTACTGTGAATAAAGTGTGGCTAACAGTAAGCTTGTGTCGGCGTTACTCACTGGACGGAAGGGGTCAGAACAGATGGACATTGACCTGGGGAGTAAGACAGCAATTTATGTATCAGGTCTGGAAGCCATCTTTTGCATTGGGCCTTCAGCCCTGCCACATTTAATGCTGTAGGAAAATGGGAGGGGGGATTATATGTAGTAGGGGAAAGATAGAGTCATAATAACATTCCATTCTCAGAGAGTCAAGGACATCTTGCCCTGCACCTGGAGAGGTGTGACTGGGAGGCATCTCCAGTTGGGACTGGAAATGTGGGTGCTGGGCAGGGACTTGGACTTTCATTTGGGTGGGGAAAACCCAGAAGCTTTCAGATTCGGGTTTTCCCAGATGTGCCAATAGGACATCTCTAATAAAACGGAACTTTCAGGGACTTGGAGTCTTCTTTCATTGGAGGTTCTTTACTTGGAACCCTGACATGAGGCTTTGAGGAAACTCTAGGCCTGAGACTCCTCTCGATTCCTTTGGGGTTGGAACCCTGACATGTGATATACAGCAGCTGGCAAGATCCACTTTCAGAATTGACTCGGCTTTGTGTCTCTTTCTCGTTAATTCAGTCAACTGTACTTTCTGTTTGTCTTTTGTTGTAAGCTTCAGACGGCAATGGCATTACAGATGAATCATTAATATTGATCATCAGTGGGTTTCAAGCTGGCAGCTCTCTTTTTGAGGATTTTAAGAGGTGCACAGGGGAGATCTAAAGGGGAAAAAAATAAGGAAACTGGTTTGCGCTGTGCTTTTCAAATCCCAGAACAGAAGCACATTTCCAGCTCAATTAAGGTTCCTGACATCATTAAAAAAAAAAAACACACCAAATGTGCAGAATAATGGCTGGTAATGGAATAAAACTGGAAGTTGGGTGTGATGCCCAATTACAGAACCTGGATGCTGCTATCATAATCTTCTTTTAATAGCAGTAGCACTTCGACTTATATACCACTTACAGTGCTTTACAGCCCTCTCTAAGCGGTTTACAGAGTCAGCCTATCACCTCCCACAATCTGGGTCCTCATTTTGCTGACCTTGGAAGGATGGAAGGCTGAGTCCTCCTTGAGTCTGGTGGGATTTGAACTGCCAAATTGCAGGCAGCCGGTAGTCCGCAGAAGTAGCCTGCAGTATTGCACTCTAGCCACTGCACCACCAAGGCTTTGAATGACCCCATAATCCCTTGCGAGGTAGAGTCTGTGCAACTGAATGGAGAGCTGAGTGATTACTGGCCAGATGCCCCTTCCTGTTGCCAAGGCAGAGTTCTGTTCAGCAGATATATAAACCACGGTGATGCAATGGTTAGAGTGCAATATGCAGGCTACTTCTGCTGACTGCTGGCTGAATTATACTATTTGCGGTGGAATTAACCTTGCATTTCTCTTTGTCAAAATAAAGTTAATGGAAGTCCATGGCAAACTATTTTCTAATGGCGCCAGGAAAACAATGAGCCAATGAAATTTAAAATCATTGGGAGACAAACTGAAGGAGATTTAACTGTCCACTGTCTCTACGCTACAATCCCAAAGGCATGGGAGAACTTCATCTCTTTCAAAGGAGCATACCCGACACAGAATTTTGCCACTTCTGTGTTTTAATACACTATAGCACTTTTCCTATTGTAGGAAAGCCCACCTCCCCAGAATAAAATATTCTTTATTCTTAATGTCTATGGTGATTCTCCGTCATCCAAGTCATGGATGTCCCATAGTTGTCCTTTGTTCTTAATACTAGCTGATAATCTGGTGTTGCTCTGGTATTTATTTGTGCTAATCCTGTGTTAGGCAGGAAAAGGAATGAATTATATCTATAGTGTCCAGTGAAAGTAATGCTGGAACACACAGACACATGAACTTGAATCCAAAATGTACACTATCACTGTTAAAAATACTGCGATTTGACACTATTGATATAATTCATTCCTTTTCATTTCAGTGGTCCAGGCATTCCAGTTATGCCAGAACACACAAATACACACACATAGACACAGACACACAGACAGAAACACAGACACACAACCTGAGGCGTGTTACGGGTGTCTTACCCCCACAGTATTTGTTTCCAGAAAGTAAGTCATCTGTGTACCAAGTTTGGTTGAAATTGCTTGAGGCGTTCCAGAGTTATGCTGGAACACACACACACACAAACACACACACACACAGAGACACACACAGCTATGAGAGAGAGAAAGAGAGATGTGTGTGTGTGTGTGTGTCTGTATGTATGTATGTGTGTATGTGTGTATATAGATAGATAGATAGATAGATAGATAGATAGATAGATAGATAGATGATAGATAGATAGATAGATAGATAGATAGATAGATAGATAGATAGATAGATAGATAGATAGATAGATAGATAGATAGAGCCATATATATATTTGTGTGTGAGTGCGTGCGTGCATGCATGTGTGCGTGCATATGTGTATGTATATGTATATATACATGTATATGTATACATACACGTACACGTACACGTACACGTACACGAACACGTATACGTATACATATACATATACATATACATACATACACACAGATACATACATATATACAAAGAGAGAGAGAGAGAGAGAGAGAGAGAGAGAGAGAGAGAGAGAGATGTGTGTCTGTGTATGTATGAATTTGTATTTGTATATGCATGTGTTGTATGGTATATCTCTGTATGTATGTATGTACGGAGAGAGAGAGAGAGAGAGAGAGAGAGAGAGAGAGAGAGAGAGAGAGAGAGAGAGAGATTAAAATGTCTCCCCTAGTCCTTCTTTTCATTAAACTAGACATATCCATATCCTGCAACTGTTCTTCATATGTTTTAGCCTCCAGTCCCCTAATCCTCTTTTTTGCTCTTCTCTGCACTCTTTCCAGAGTCTCAACATCTTTTCTACATCGTGGTGACCAAAACTGAATGCATTATTCCAAGTGTGGCCTTCCCAAGGCCTTATAAAGTGTATCAACACTTCACGTGATCTTGATTCTATCCCTCTGTTTATGCAGCCTAGAACTGGGTTGGCTTTTTTAGCAGCTGCTGCACACGGCTGGCTCTTATTTAAATCGTTGTCCACTGTTGCACACTTCATGAATGGATACTCATCATGAATTGGTGAACAGATGGTTCATCATGAATAGTTGAGCTGTGTTGACGCAGTGGTTAGCATGCAGTATTGCAGGCTGATTCTGTCTACTGGCAGCAGTTCGATTCTGACCGGCTCAAGGTTGACTCATCCTTTCATCCTTCCGAAGTCAATAAAATGAGGATCCAGATTGTTGGGGGCAATATGGTGACTCTGTGAAACTGCTTAGTAAGGGCTATAAAAGCACTACAAAGTTTAAGTCAAGTTGCTAGTGCTATACATCTTCCTTAATACATGGATATTTCAGAGAGCAAGACACAGAACTGCTGGGTGCACTATTCTTTATCCAGGTGGAGCCTTCAAGGTGGTCAGTTAAATGCATGAATAGAGCTAATATTATCTTAAAACAGCAGGTTAGAAATAAAAGATGTTGGGAAATGATCTGAACAGTGATTCAAACCCGCTGCTAAATTTATTGCACCGCCGGAGAAAAAACGAGAAAGCAAGAAATGTCTCACTTGGAAATGCACATAGAAATCCTCCTCGATGTGCTTGCAAGATGCCATCATCTGTTTGGTTACATTCAGTTAAAGATTATCGTGAAAATGAAAAATATTCCAACCTTGTAGCAAACTGTGAGGGAGTCTCTATTTAATTGGATTTAGTCTGCATTTCTTATATTTATTTATTTGCCTTTCTTTGGCGGTATTCTACTACTTGAAGAAATGCAAAAAGGCGCCTTCAGTTCTGTGTTTGAGTTTTCTCGGAGCATTAAAAAAGAAAAAAAAAGAAAGAGCATGTCGGTAAAGCAAAGATAACAAAAATCAATGTTAAACGTATTGATTTGAAATACAAGTGCAAAAGCAAATGAAGTTCCCATGGATTTATGCTCTGAAGAGAGAAAGATCAAAGATGGCGAACATCCACCATTGATCTTTTTGGTGCTGAGAATTGCATCCAGATGAATCCAACAATCATTCTGAATAAAAATTGGGGCTATGATTAACATACAATTTCGTAGCACTGGACCTCAACTCTTTATAACGTACCCTAAGATAGGATGCTATTTTGAGGACAATTGCAATTAGAGAATAAATATCATTCTGATGCAGAATGATATTTAGAACTAGATAAGACACACACACACACACACACACACACACACACACACACACACACTTGCACATACATAGACACCTCCAAATTTGACCAATGAACCTTTCTGAGCAATGACACATCCACAATATTTTCTCTTCTCTTCCTCTTCTCTTCCTCTTCCTCTTCCTCTTCCTCTTCCTCTTCTCTTCCCTTCCCTCCCCTCCTCTCCCATCCCATCCCCCTCCTCTCCTCTCCTTTCTTTTTTGTAAATTGAAATAGCCAGGGATCCATCAGATGCAACAGCTTTGTTGGCCACATTTTAAGGCATAGAAATACTATACATTTACAAACAAAGACCAATCTAAATACTCTATAGCAATAGCAGTTAGACTTATATACCGCTTCATAGGGATTTCAGCCCTCTCTAAGCGGTTTACAGAGTACAGAATATGCAGTCAGCATATCGCCCCCACAGTCTAGGTCCTCATTTTACCCACCTCGGAAGAATGGAAGGCTGAGTCAACCTTGAGCCGGTGAGATTTGAACCGCTGAACTGCAGCTAACAGTCAGTTGAAGTGGCTGCAGTACTGCACTCTAACCACTGCGCCACCTCGGCTCTCTATATCATGAGGATCTTCCTTTTTGCTTAGTTTTTTTTAAGAGCATCCAAATGAAAATGAATTCCTGTAGATGATCAGCTCATAATTTGCTTTAACAAAAGACATGCCACATTTCAGACACTAGAGCATAATTTGTTCAACTGTTTCACATGGCCTATCAGAGAAGAAGGGCTCAGTGGCTAAAACACTGAGCTTGTCAATAAGAAGGTCGGCAGTTCGGCGGTTCAAATCCCTAGCGCCGCATAATGGAGTTAGCTGCTGTTATTTGTCCCAGCTTCTGCCAACCTAGCAGTTCGAAAGCATGTAAAAACGCAAGTAGAAAAATTGGTGGGAAGGTAATAGCATTCCGTGCGCCTTTGGCATTTGGTCATGCTGACTACATGACTACGGAGACATCTTTGGATAGCAATGGCTCTTCAGCTTTGAAGCGGAGATAAGCACCACCCCCTAGAGTCAGGAATGACTAGGACAAATGTGCGGGGGAACCTTTACCTTTATCAGAGAAGAACCATGTTTCTGAGTCCCTGCCTTTATTGCTAGTGCCTCTACTCCTCTAGAATTCCTTGTTTTTCTGATATTTCTGAGTCAGAATGGAACTGATGGGAATTGCTGTCCAAGGAAATGGAGGAAGGCAAGATGGCTACCATTGCAGGCAGCCCTAATTGGATTTCCAGTTCTCACGTCTTCTGCCGTTGATGTTGCATTTGAAGAGTTAATCTACTTGAGTCCATTTTGATTTACATTTCCTCTTAGGTCAGCTTGGCATCTAGAGGTATTAATACCAAAATAGATGAGAAGTTAATTTTCAGAAGTGCAGAGCGATAGAAACAAGGTCTGTCCAAACTCTCCATATTAATAATTAAACCAGGGATGTATATGTGAAGCACTTTTTAAGTAATGAAGATTAGTCATCAATATTTAACAGTTGCACTTATGAAATATGCCCTAAATTATCGCAAAATTGTTAACAAGGATGCTGGGTGCTTGACGGAACAATGCAAGCCATGAATATTGCACAGCAGTTTGTTCGGCAGGTAGGAGCAAATGAGACAGATGGTCCTTCCCTTCTCTGGCTCTACTAGATACCACACCTTTGTTTCTTTAGATGAAAAAAACAGGTTGGTCTTTTATGCCCTGCTCCAACAAAATATCTTGCCTAGGTTTGACTTCCTGTGCTAAGAACTTTTGAAAGGGTGTTTTTGATTCACTCAACTTATGGTCGGTACCATGAGTTCTGTTTTCTTTTCCCTTTTTGTAGCCAGTCTATGCTTCTCTAGGAAAGAAATAATTTAGGACTTTGGATTGGAACCAATTGTCTGAGAGGCTAAAAATGGAATTTTGCCCTTCTAAGTTTCTAGTCCTGAAGATGGCTCAATAATTCTATGAGGGAGATGGACAGGTGAAGCCCCAATATCCTTAGGCATTCTTAGATCTTGTTTTTGACCACTAATTATTATGCACAAAATAAGTGTCGTTAATATTCTCAGCCGCGTTTACATGAACATAAATCATAATAAAATCTGTTCATGACAGTTTTATTTGTTAAAAAAAAAACAATTAGGCAAACATGAACTACAGTTTGGTTCTCACTTCACTTTTATATCAAATACACAGGTTATTTTTTAATGAGGACAGATAACCTATTTCTGCAGATTTCCAAAGCAAATATCGGAGTCAACATTTTATTCTGTCTAAATCTGAGTCAAATATAATTCTACATTATTATGAAATTATAGGTGTATACACACACACACACCATTGTTCACATTAGTCAGTTCCTTGAAGCAGACATTCACTTTTTTTTTTTTTAAAGCTTCCCTTTTTAATATTTAGCATGTTGTCAGAGAAAGTGCACTGTGCATTAGTTTAGTCTGAATTGCATGCATAATTAAAAAGGCAGATTATTCAAAGTGCCAAGCAAATTGTCTAAAGGAAGGAGAAGAAGAAAAAACAAAGAAAGAAAGACGTGGTATTACTCCCAATTTACTACCAGTTCCTTCCAATTCTGTTGCACTGTTATACTGAATTACTACAAGCTATGCATAGATAGAAGCCTCGCAGAGAGCAATTCCTGCAACAGCAAACAGAATGAGTCATTATTATGATTCTGCCTTTCACCTTATATTATGTTTCCCACTATCCAAACCGTACTTCCGCTGCTCTTGTGTCTATTTTACCTATTTATTTTAATCTGCTGATGAGCCTCTTGAGCTGTGTGTGTTTTCCTCCTTTGTTGTAATTAGAGCAGCTGAAAAACTAAAGGAAGCTAAAATGAAACACATATCTGCATATATTCCGTGAGGTAATTTTTCAGTAACCAGAATATTTGCCATATTTTTGAAACAGGTTTCAGCTTCTGAGAGCATCATAAATAAGAACAGAGAACTATTCCATATGGTCTAGGACTTTAAGGCTGTTCAGGTACCTTAGAAGTTACTTGTTCTTCTTGACAATCATGAGATTACCTGAAGTTAAATAGCAGCAGGAGTTAAGCAGATTCTGTGGGCATCAGCAAAAAGCATCTGGAGAAGAGGAATAATGGTAACGCTGCCAGTTTTAAAGGAGGACCATGCAGTCAGTTGAATTTATATACACAATGTTTGGGGATGTGTAGGAAGTTATCACCCAGCCCTCTCCCAGAAAAATGAAATATCCTAGAAAATATTGAAAAGGCAGAATATTTATCTGGATGTGAAAAGAAAGAAACATGTTTTAAAAGACAGAATAGCTGCCTGTAGCTTCCTGCCCATCCCCACTTTGTCAATGGGCCATTAAGAAGGCCAAGCTAGTCCCTTTATATAATAAAGAGTTCTCCACTGCAGCTCCAGGGGATGGGATTTTCCCCACTTAGAGCCGAACCCAGGAGGACATTTCTTTCATCAGATGGAAAGGGATTTCAACTATTTTTCTTCAGAAACATCGTACTTTCTTAGGGTATGCAATACAGTAGCATATTGGTTGCAATGTGGTTTGTTGAAAGCGAGCAAACACTTAAGACACGAGTGAATAAGAATGCCATTTTATCCATTTTCTCAAAATTTAATCCGTTCTTGGTAAGCAGGAAGGTGATGTTTTTTAAAGAAATCTTGAGACAAAGAAAACAAAAAAAATCCATTTCAGTAAATATTCATCTCACTTTTCTTATACTTATCTTCTAAATATTTTGGAATGGGTGGCCACTTCTGCAGACAGCTGAAAGACAGTATCTTGGAGAAGGTAGCTTAGATGTTAAGAAAAAGTTCAACATATGCAATACAATATAATAGCAGAATTGAAAGGCACCTTGGAGGTCTTCTAGTCCAACCCTCTGCCTAGGCAGGAAATCTTATACCGTTTCAGACAAATGGCTATCCAACATCTTCTTAAAGACTTCCAGTGTTGGGGAATTCAAAATTTCTGGAGGGAAGTTGTTCCACTGATTAATTGTTCTAACTGTCAGGAAATTTCTCCTTGGTTCTAAGTTGCTTCTCTCCTTGATTAGTTTCCACCCATTGCTTCTTGTTCTACACTCAGGTGCCCTGGAGAATAGCTTGACTCCCTCTTCTTTGTCGCAGCTCCTCAGATATTGGAACACTGCTATCATGTCTTCCCATATCCTTCTTATCATTAAACTAGACATACTCTGTTCCTGCAACTGTTCATCATATGTTTTAGCCTCCAGCCCCCTAATCCTCTTTGTTGTTCTTCTTTGCACTCTTTCTAGAGTCTCCGCATCTTTTCTACATTGTGGCGACCAAAACTGAATGCATTATTCCAAGACAGTATAAAGTAACCATGATCCTAGTTCCATGATGGCAAACCTGTGGCACACTCACCAGAAGTGACATGCAGAGTCCTGGCACATGAGCCATCGCGCCAGGTTAGATCTCCATGGCATTTCTTTTGTGAGCTTCTGTTTCCCTGCGATGTCAATGCATGTGCATGTTGGCGCATGTCCACGTTCTTGCACATGCACACACATATTTCAGTTTGGTCATGCATGCACTCGATATCTAAAAGGTTCACCATCACTGTGTTAGTTCTAGGCCAATGACACTAATACATGGCTTAAAACTGGTTACTTCTTTCGTCGTTTCCTACCATCTGAGGATTATATAGGAAACTGTGTTTCAACAGTAGATGGGGCAGGTTCTGGCAAAGAGGTACATGGAGCCAAATTTTAATGGACTTAGTTATAAATTGAAATGAACTCAATGAAATACAGTTCGTGCAATAATTTGTCACCTATTTAAAAGGTGTGTTGTTTCCACCACAGCAAAACAATTACTTAGTAATCTTTGAACAGTCTATGGAAGGATTACATGGAATCAAAAGAACCTAACTGTCAGCACGTCTCCATTAGACAATTAGGAAAGAAGACCACGAGACTCCGTGGGTAGAAATCAAGTGTACTTTTACTAATTATAAATGATTAAAGGCATAGCGAAGCGAAGACTGATTATTTAGGCGCGAAAGCGATTGATATATAGAATAACCCATTCCCCACCCTTGGCATCACAGTTACAGTCCAATCATAATTCTCCCAAGTGTCAGGTGTGAGATAACTTCAAAAGCACCTCTTCAAAAGAGCCGAGGTGGTGCAGTGGTTAGGGTGCAGTACTGCAGGCCACTTCAGCTGACTGTTATCTGCAGTTTAGCAGTTCTAATCTCATCCGGCTCAAGGTTGACTCAGCCTTCCATCCTTCCGAGGTGGGTGAAATGAGGACCCAGACTGTGGGGGCGATATGCTGACTCTGTAAACTGCTTAGAGAGGGCTGAAAGCCCTATGAAGCGGTATATAAGTCTAACTGCTATTGCTAAAAGGCATCACAAAGATGGAATGTCGGTGCCGTTAGTCCTGGCGGGAACCTCCTACGCATGCGTAGTCCGACAGGCAGCTGAGCTCCAGAAACTTCCTCCAGCACAATTAGTAACCCCTCCCAAATACCATGCCCTCCCTCCCCGTTTCATGGCAGCCGAAGCAACAGCAAAGCAGAGACTGACACTAACATTTCCCAGAGTTTCCTTTGAGTTTCTCAGTTCAAGTGGAGAAAATACTTTCTAGAAATCCTTTTCCCCTGATTTTCAGTAAATGTTATATTTTTTTAAAAAAAAAATAGCACAGATTACCTCAATGTTTTTGCTCTCTAAACAGCAAGGCACAGCTGCGCATATCAACAAACATGGAAATATGCAAGCCTTATTCAAGCATATTTTTTCTCACCATCCTCAATACAAAATTCCTTTATTTTAAGGAAGAGAGAATATTCCAATCTGTTCCAATCAAATTTTAATTGTCACGGTCACATGAATAAACCAAAAGTTTTTTTTTTTAAAAAAAAAAAAAGGAATAAAAATAATATTCTGAAGCAAAGCCTCAAGAGATTGGAAACTGAAAGTTACATTAATAAGCCTCACTTGATATATTCCTAAATATTGAATTATTTTGTCTTTTCCCCCCTAGGGTTATGTTTTTGTTCTAGTCCAAAGGTAATAATTTCTTCCCTGGATTGTTCAATTCATTGGCATTAAAAACAAATAACACTTTGACACGCTGTATTAAACATTGCCGAAAGTTGCCCATTAAGAAAACTTTATCATTATATTAAGGCTACCTAGAGATAATTTGTGCATCCTGGAAGATATTTCATCTCTGTTCAGTTAAACAGAACTGAACTTTGGTAGAAAGAGTTTCCTTGAAATAGCTTAATGGTAAATGCTTCAAAAAACACACACTTTCTATTAGAAAGGGCCAGCTATAAGCTTTTACATATAGCTCCCAATAGTGAATTCTGAATTTTTCCATTTGTGCCTAAGGCTCTCTTGCACATCAAGAAGTGCATAGGGCAAAAGGTCAGTGTTTCCCCCCCCCCCTTTGTGGCAATTTAAGAGCAAGTGAGAAAATAGAAAAAGCTCCCTTTTAGTGACATGCTATCTGGAGATAAACATAGACATGAAGTTTATAGCCAGACTGTAAAGTTCTGATTTGCTTTGAAAGAATGATTTAAGCAGCTTCAAAGGGTGATGCTGGATACGGAGAAAGAATGCATAACTCTGAAGGTACCTAGCTCCTTAATAAAACTAAAGATAGTCTCCTTAGTAGTGACAATCCAAATGAAATGGAATCTTCTACCAATAAAGGAAAAATAAATATTTGTAGCTTGGGATTGAGATGAACAGAATGGAATGGAATGGAACGGAATGGAATAGAATAGAAAATAGAAAATGGATAGTGTAGTATAGTGTAGTGTAGTATAGTAGTATAGAATAGTATAGTATACTATAGTATAGTATTGAATAAGAGAAGAGAATATAGAAAATGAATAGAATAGAATGGAATGGAAGGGAAGGGAAGGGAAGGGAGAATAACAGAGTTGTAAGGTACCGTGGAGGTCTTCTAGCCCAACCCCCTGCTTGGGCAGGAAACTCTACACAACTTCAGACAAATGGTTATCCAATCTCTTTTTAAAAACTTCCATTCACAACTTCTGGAGACAAGTTGTTCCACTGATTAATTGTTCTATGAGGTGTCTTTGGTTCTCTCTGAGTTTCATGGCTTTCTTGCAGATATTTCATTACCCAAACTAGGTGACATCAACAATGCCAGTGCTAGAGTAGTTACCTAGTTTGGTAATGAAACGTCTGTAAGAAAACCACCAAGTTTAGAGAGCACCGATAATAGCAATAGCAATAGCAGTTAGACTTATATATCACTTCATAGGGCTTTCAGCCCTCTCTAAGCGGTTTACAGAGTCAGCATATTGCCCCCAACAACAATCTGGGTCCTCATTTCACCCACCTCGGAAGGATGGAAGGCTGAGTCAACCCTGAGCTGGTGAGATTTGAACAGCCGAACTGCAGTCAGCTGAAGTAGCCTGCAGTGCTGCATTTAACCACTGCGCCACCTCGGCTCTAATCCCTCAGAATCTTCTACAGCATCTTCAAAATGGAGATTGGTTATCCTTGGTGGACATTATTGTCAACTAGGTGATAATCCAGTGTTGCCCAGGTATTTATTTCCCTAATCCTGTATTAGACAGGAAGCTGTTCAACATTGTATTTCTTTTCTCACATGTAATCTGTGTGAAGTACGTCGTGTCGGTGATGCAGGCAGGCGAAGTTACAGTAATGTTTTATTGATCGTGGCTGTACATTTGTCCTCAAGAATAATAAAAGCCTTGTTGAAAATGTCCAGACCAAATGTAATTTCTAATGTTGGATTTTTCCCCTATTCTATTCTATTCATTTTCTATTCATCTTCCCCAGAAAGTTCCACTGTGCTGTACAGTAGAATCCATTTTAAGGCACAACAGGCTGAATCTTAATAGAACACCCCGAGGAGTTTTAGGGGGGGGGTCTTACTCCTCACAGTTATTCTGGAATGCATGCATGCATGTGTGCACATGCACACACACACACACACACAGAGAGAGAGAGAGAGAGAGAGAGAGCGAGAGAGAGAGAGAGAGAGAGAGGAGAGAGAGAATGTATATATATAAGAGATGGTAATGGCTTCCATGGAGTTGCATGGAAAAAATAAATTTAAAAAAAATGGGACCAGCATGAAGGATAAATCTAGATCTGTTCCTGAAGACATCAATTAATGGGCTAAGATAGATTTTGCTTCCTCTATCTATCAGCAACTTCAGCATATGTATTTTGAGAGAAACTGTAAATAAAAGAATATGCTACCTTGGTTGTGTTTGAGAAGTTTTGCTAATTATACTGCTTTTGTGTTCTTGCCTCAATGCTCCAGTTGTTATCCTGGATAAAAAAGACCCCTGATTGTTTGTTTGTTATCCTTAATTAAATCTCAGTAGCAATTACAATAAAATGAAAAAAGATAGAAATTTTATTTTTTTCTCAAGCTACTGGAATGTTAATTGAACTGCATATTTTGCATTACTTTTTTCTCTACAAATTAATAGGTATGTTATGAATGTCCCATTGGCTATTCAGTAAGGAATCTTCCATTATAATTTTATAAAACCCGTGCAGAAAATATATTCTATTTCTGTTGTGTAGTTTTTTGCATAAATCAGCTTCATCTTTTTCATCTACTCTAAGAGTATAAGATTTGACCAACTTCCTAAGACAGGAATTGAAACCTTGAAGTAGAAAACACCACTAGGCCTAACAGAGGGGACCGTGAAGAAGGGCCTTCTCCGTGGTGGCTCCCTCACTCTGGAACATCACCCCTGCGGAGAAAAGATTGGGTCCCAATTTGAAACTTTTTCACAAGGCCCTTAAGATGATTTTGCCAGCAGACCTGGGAACCCCAAGGTGGGATGGAAGCTATTAAATGGCTCCTTGTGATTGTTGTTGCTTGGGGGATGGATGTTTATTGGGGTTTTTTATTGTTATTGTCTCTGTGGCAGCTCCGGCCCTCTGGAATGAACTCCCCCAGGGATTCGGACCCTCACCTCTCTCCAGGCCTTCCGAAAAGCCGTCAAAACCTGGCTTTGCCGGCAGGCCTGGGGTGATGAGTTCCCTCCCCTCTCGACATGTATGGTTGTGCGCTGTTGCTTATTTTTATTTTTATTATTTGTATTTCGTTTTTTATGTTCCCCTTTTTCCCCTTTTGAATTGTTCGCCGCTCTGAGTCCTCCCGGAGAAGGGCGGCATATAAATAATAAAATTCCAATTCCAAATAATAAAATTCCATTCCATTCCATTCCATTGGATTTTTATCCTGTTAACTACCATTGAGTCATTGAGAGTGAGTTTGGTAGCCATATAAGTTAAGAAAAAAGAAAGAAGGAAAGAAAGAAGGAAGGAAGGAAAGAAAGAAAGAAAGAAGAAAGGAGAGAGGGAGGGATGAAGGGAAGAAAAAGAAAGAAAAAGAAAGAAGAAAAGAAAGAAGGAAAGAAGGAATGAAGGAAAGAAGGAAGAAGGAAAGAAGGAAAGAAGGAAAGAAAAGATTCTTAAATCCAAATCTTTTGTTGGAATATGTTAGAATGCATTTTGTATAGCAACAACTACATAATTATTTAGCCAGTAGATGGCAGTCTTTAGTTTGCTGAAGAGCCAGCACTATCCGAAGGCATCTCCGTGACCATGTGGTGGGCACGGCACGACTAAATGCCAAAGGTGCACTGAACACTGTTACTTTCCCACCAAAGGTGGTCCCTATTTTTCTACTAGCATTTTTATATGCTTTCAAACTGCTAGGTTGGCAGAAGCTGGGACAAGTAACAGGAGCTCACTCTGTCATGTGGCGCTAAGGATTTGAACTGCCGAACTGCCGACCTTTCTGATCGACAAGCTCAGCGTCTTAGCCACCGATCCACCACGTCCCATGTCACATTTATATCAAGTACCGAATCTAATAGAGAAACCCAATTTGCTCTGCAAATATTTCATACCTTTTCCAAACACTCCGGAATCATCCCTTGTTTACCTTCTCTGTGTTCCCTCGCTTTGCTGTCATTAAAGTTCACATACATGTGAAAAATGAGATGAGAAGTTTCATTATGAGCAACATGTGTAGCATCAATTATAATGGGTGTTTGCTTACATTTCCACAGGTGCCAAGACAGCTAATATTGTTCAAATGAATTTAGCTCCACTTGATAAAAGCTTCAGATTTCTCTATCCCCTTTTAATGATGTGTTCACATAATAAATTATTACAGAACAGAAAGATTTTTTAAATGACTTGGATTGTAGTTCAGCTTCGTTTCACCAGTGGCAGAACCTGGGAAACGAAGGCAGAAATGTCTGTAGAACTCCTCAGTCATCCAGTCAAGGTGCTTTTTCAGGAGGCAACTGGACTTTCTTATTTTTTTCCTTTTGAAGGTGACCCTAAGGACACAGATAAACCTCCAAGTGGATGGCTCAGTGACTCTCTAAAGGAATGCAAATGACCAGCTGTCTGCAAGGAATATAATCATTCCATTCCCCACCATTTAGTCCCAAAGACCCATTAGATCACACAGGGTTGGCCTCCTCCGGGTTCTGTCTACCAGCCAATGCCACCTGGCTACTACGTAGGGGAGGGCCTTCTCTGTGGCAGCTCCGGCCCTCTGGAATGAACTCCCCGCAGGGATTCGACCCTCACCTCTCTCCAGGCCTTCCGAACAGCCGTCAAAACCTGGCTTTGCCGGCAGGCCTGGGGTTGATGAGTTCCCCTCCCCTCTCGACTTGTATGGTTGTGTGATTCTTGGTTATTTTAATTACTTTTATTCTGTTCTATGTTCCCCTTTTTCCCCTTTTGAGTTGTTCGCCGCCCTGAGTCCCTCCCGGAGAAGGGCGGCATACAAATAATAAAATTCAATTCAATTCAATTCAATTTAGTCAGAGCTGAAGAAGCTTCTTGGATGAGAATGAAATGTCTTCAAAAGGAAAAAAATTAACAAGAAAGTCCAGTTGCCTCCTGATAAATCACCTTTGGGACAACCATGACCTGGATGACTGAGAACCTCTACAGACTTCTAGCTGTACAATTTGGGATGGACACCCTTGGAATGGTGTGGGAGAAGAAATGGATTTCCAGAGGAAGAATGAAGACTATAGGAACCAGGAGCACCACTCAGGTGACCCCAAGGACACAGATAAGCTCCAAGTGCTTCAAGGACCCTCTAAAAGGATGGAGATGACCAGCTGTTCTTCAAGGAATATAAACCCTTCCATTCCCCACCCTCCAGCCAGAGCTCAGAAACTTCTTGGATGAGCTAAAATGCAACAATAAATCCAACTGAGGAACTGGGAAGTATCTGAAAGGCTCTATGCTTACGAAACGTTCTGTGTGCGTTTGGGACAACTTGCTCGACGATACGAAAATTGTTCAGAAGCCATTGACCTGTTCTTTGCTCCATAACTGAAACTTTTCCATTAGGTTTTCATGAGCAATAAGGCAATTTTTTTTTGGAAGCAGGAAGCTCCCCCTCCTGCTGTTGGAAATGCCCAAGGCTGCTTCTGTGTAAATTTTAGCTCTTTAAAAGGAACTATACAAAGGAAACCAAACCAGTCCTATGATTAAAGAGAATACATTAAAAAGGAAAGTGAGAGATGCCACTCAGAACCGTTGAGATGAAAGACACATGGAGAGATTTCTAATAGAAACATAGCAATTCATAAAAAAGTATCACAAAAGTCAGCATGGGTGACATTTGGGCATGGCAGGAAATTTGGAGGTAAAATTTTATGAATGGAAGTTAAAAGGGGGAAACAGATGTAGCCAAAGGAGGTCTCTTCTCATGGGGAGAATAATGAATAACTTAAGTGACTGTTTTATGTCTAGGGTACCTGTGGTCAATTCACTATTTTAAAAAAAACCGCACCAAGCTATATGCTCTTCACAGGAAAAATATATATATCTTTAAATAGGATTTATTGTAGCCAAATCACTTGCTCTGAAGTCAATTGATCCCTAAATCCTTAATAAACTATTGCTCATTCACAAGGGGGAAAATTTCACTTTTGGGACACAGTTGATGTCATCATCAATAAAAGCAAATATAGGTGTCCCAGGACAATGTAACAAGATCCAGTCTGGGTTGGTCGCAGGTTTAGTCTTCCAACCTTTCGGACTCATGCTGGAGCCCATCCTCAGGGATCTTCTCTCTACCATGTGGTGTCTGTCTGTCTGTCTGTCGTCTGTCTGTCTGTCTGTCTGTCTGTCTGTCTGTCTGTCTGTCTCTCTCTCTCTCTATCTATCTATCTATCTATCTATCTATCTATCTATCTCTATCTATCATCTATCTATCATCCCTCCCTCCCTCGTCTGTCTGTCTATCTATCTATCCATCCATCCATTATCCATCATCCCTCTATTATCTATCATCCATCTATCTATCTATCTATCTATCTATCTATCTATCTATCTATCTATCTATCTATCATCCCTCCCTCCCTCCCTCCCTCCCTCACTCCCTTGTCTGTCTGTCCATCCATCCATCCATCCATCCATCCATCCATCCTCCCTCTATTATATATCTACCTACCTACCTACCTACCTACCTACCTACCTACCTACCTACCTATCTATCTATCTATCTATCTATCTATCTATCTATCTATCTATCTATCTATCTTCCCTCCCTCCTTCCCTCCTTCCCTCATCTGTCTGTCTGTCTGTCTGTCTGTCTGTCTGTCTGTCTGTCTGTCTATCTATCTATCTATCTATCTATCTATCTATCTATCTAATCTATCTATCATATCCACACTTTATATAAAACGTAACTTGAGGAAAGTATGATAGGTAATGTTATGGAAACCAGTTTGATTTAAATTGCCTGATGGACAAATAACTAAACTGATTTCTGGTGTCACCAGAACTGAAATAAACATTGTGATGGAACATTGACATCTATATTATTAAGCATCCAAGATTGCTTGTAAGAAGGTTAAATAAATAAGAAATCTGTGAATTTTTCAGGTGACTTTTAATTTTTTAACATTATATTTGTTGAACATCAAACCAAAATAAAAAAGGAAATAAAAGAAAAAGAAGAAACATACATATGACTTTTGAATTTCTTTTCAACAGATGATTTCATTTTTATTGCTCCATCTCTTTCTCAAGTATTTTACAAACCCATCCCCCTTTATTTAATCCTCATTTTCCTTAATCTTCAAATTCATAAAACATCAATGCAGAATGTAAAGAATAACAGAGTTGGAAGGGAACTTGGAGGCCTTCTAGACCAAACTCCTGCTCAGGCAGGAAACCTTATACCATTTCAGACAAATGATTATCCGATCTCTGCTTTAAAACTTCCAGTGTTGGAGCATTCACAACTTCTGGAGGAAAGTTGTCCCACTGATTAATTGTTCTCACTGTCAGGAAATTTCTCCTTAGTTGTAAGTTGATTAGTTTCCATCCATTGTTTCATGTTCTGCCTTCAGGTGGTTTGGAGAATAGCTTGACTCCCTCTTCTTTGTGGCAGCCCCTGAGATATTGGAAGACTGCTATCATGTCTCCCCTAGTCCTTCTTTTAATTAAACTAGACCTACCCAGTTCCTGCAACCGTTCTTCATATGTTTTAGCCTCCAGTCCCCTAATCGTCTTTGTTGCTCTTCTCTGAACTTTTTTTTTTCATTTTTCTTCTTTCAGCAAAAAAATCCTTCAAGGTTTCCAGTCTTTTTTTTTAAAAAAAAAAAACAGCATATGTTATACAGCTTCTTTAAAAAAAAAAAAGAAATCTAGAATAAATTGAAATTTGATGTTGGGTTCAGTAGTTGAGTAGAGAATATGCAAAGCGTTACTATCAATTGTGGGAGAGAAAGAGATCATAGATCACACTGCCTGCTTTTTCCATGGATGGCTTCAAGAGAGCTAGCATCTAATTTTAATAACCAATCCACGAGGGTGTGTGAATTACTGCAACCTCATCCTCAGAAGGGAAGCCCCAGTGGACTAATCAAGATTCATGAGGACATGATCTACACAAGTAGCTGGTCCATTTACATGCTACTTCAGGAAGCGAACGCCGCCAAGGGACACATTTAAACTGGAAAGAAGAGGGTTGCAAAGCAGGTAGCAGACATCATTCAAGCAGGCTGGATAAGTGGAGATATGTCATCTAGGTTTTGCCCTTTTGCATAAAGTTCTAAACTTCATAATTGCATTTTCAACTTTTCAGAACAGACTTTGAAGTTCTTAAATACGGGCTTCTGTTATACTCCAAAAACCGAGTAAATCACTTTGAGATTCTTCTAAGTAGTTTTGTTTAATGTTCCTTGTCTACCGATAGAAATCTTGCCAAACTAAAGCACGACTTGCGACACTGATGATGTACTCGGAGAACTCCTAGGAGGAGCTATTCTGATTCTCTTCCTCCCAACCATATTTTTTGGAGTATAAGATGCTCCGGAGTATAAGACGCACCTTAGTTTTTGGGGATGAAAATGAGAAGAAAAAAATCCTGCCTCTGCCTACCAGCATCCATGGTATTCAGCTGGCTAGCTTCCTGTCAATGTGTGACTTGGAACACATGGTAATAAGGCCAGCCAATGAATAGGCATGGCAACTAAGACAGCCAATGAGGACTATTTGGACTCTGAAACAGTATTTTCTGTGTGAACAACAAGGAGACAGGAAGGAGCCTCCTGGTTTAGCTGAGAACAGAAAGTGAAACTGCTTGTGTTTTGCTTGTATTTACTGCTACCTTGGAAAACCTGATTTTTGCATTGCATTGCATATTATTATCAGTTACTTGTGTGTGCTTTCTGAATGTGATGGCTGCTGCAAACTCTGACCAGCCAGGTCAGCTTCAGCACTTATTGCAGGCTGATTCAGCACAGCTGATTGGCGGAGGGATCGGACTGCCAGAATAACCCCAATCAGCTGTTCCAGGCTGCAAGGATTGCCACAGACCATCGCTGTCTCTATGCCTCACGTTTTTGGCCTCTGGTGGGGTGGTGGGGCTACATTTGGTGTATAAGACACACCCAAATTTTCACTCTCTTTTAGGGGGAGAGGATCTTATACTCTGAAAAATACGGTAATCTAAACTTCACTGTCTTTTGCTCCTTTGGAATACAGATTCTGGGATACAGAATCCCAGAATTCCTGGGAATTCAGATTACATTCCACCACAGTTTGATAACCACTTGTCTAAGTAGACCACAGCTCTAGTTAATCTCCTGTGGGATTTTGAGGAAGCATTTCATAAATCCACTATCATTATAATGTCATGCAATATAAGAAGTTCTCAATAGTTATAAAGACCATAACTGTAGTTTATTTATTCATATGTTTACTGCTCAGTTTACAGAGTCGATTCAGTTAGCTGAAAAATTAATTCACATCACAAAATATTGAGTCCGTAAAAACAATCCAACAAGCTTTTGAAATTTTGACCAAGATCCCCACTGTTATGAATGATTTGGGTATGTCACCCATCCATAGTGACACAGCCAAGTAACATCAAGTGTATCCTAATCATTATAAGAGTGCTTAAGAGCTACAAGAGCCGAGGTGGCAGTGGTTAGGGTGCAGTACTGCAGGCCACTTCAGCTGACTGTTATCTGCAGTTCAGCGGTTCTAATCTCACTGGCTCAAGGTTGATTCAGCCTTCCATCCTTCCGAGGTGGGTGAAATGAGGACCCGGATTGTTGTTGGGGGTGATATGCTGACTCTGTAAACTGCTTAGAGAGGGCTGAAAGCCCTATGAAGCGGTATATAAGTCTAACTGCTATTGCTATTGCTATTAAGATCTAGGATAATAACTATAACAAAGAAAAAAAAAGCCAGTTGATAGATGTGTCAAGAAGAGTAAATGTTTCTATGCATAGCTCTTCTGCCCATCAACTGCATCTTTTAATTTGTATGGAATTCTTGGTGCTCTCTGAGTTTGGCTGTTTTCTTGCAGACATTTCATTCCCCAATAAGTAACAGCATCAGTGTTGATATGTGGATCCATAGTTTCAACGTTGTTAAAAAGTTGGGTAATGAAACATTGCAAGAAAACCACCAAGCTCAGAGATCCCCAAGTGCTCCAACGGTTCAACCCTAAGTTACAGGCATTCTCTTCTATTAGTACCATTTTATTTTGTGATTGTAATATCTACGCCAGTGGTAGTCACCTGGTCCCTACTACCGCCCACTAGTGGGTGTTCCACTTTCATGGTGGCGGTAGGGTTTGCTGTAACTCTGCTTTATAAATTTTATAAAGTAAGTTACTTCCCTACTTTATAAAGCACCATGACTGTGGATCCGGTAGAAAATAGCAATAGCAATAGCAGTTAGACTTATATACTGCTTCATAGAGCTTTCAGCCCTCTCTAAGCGGTTTACAGAGTTAGCATATCGCCCCCACGGTCTGGGTCCTCATTTCACCCACCTCAGAACTATGGAAGGCTGAGTCAACCCTGAGCCGGTGAGATTTGAACAGCCGAACTGCCGAACTAGCATCAGCTGAAGTAGCCTGCAGTACTGCACTCTAACCACTGCGCCACCTCGGCTCTTTACTACCACTGCACCACCTTGGCTCTTTACTACTAACAGAGATACAAAAGTGGGTGATAGGTATAAAAAGGTTGACTACCCCTGATCTACGCCAACTCCAGCAACAAATTCAAATGCTCCACTCAAACCAAATTCATCAGCATTATCCTTGAGTTTATTTTTTGCTCTTCTACTATAAAAAAACAATGCTTCAACTCATATATGTGTTCCTGGCTCCCTTTCAATTTGAGAATTTAGGAGACATTTCAACGCCTTCGGCTGTGCCAGTCTAGAAGGACTTCTTCGCATCCTACGAGGCTGACGGCTGCTGTATCTACTGAAATGGTTTTTCTTCAACAGCAGAGCTCATAATGAAACCACTTCCCTTGAAATCTGCTTAGATTTTCAGACGGCCTGAGAAAACAGCAGATTTGTAGCTGAATGCTTTCCAAGCAATCTGTTTAGTTCTGCATGGGCTTCAACTCAATTTCATGGCAATTTCATAAGGAGGTTGTATTTTAATCCAGTGTGCCGCAGACCTGTAAGTTGCCCCTTCCACCCCCACCCTCCACCACTTTCCTTGACTAAGTTTTTGAGCATTTTTATGCCACATTGGTTAGCGATATGAATTATTGTTCCAGCACATTTCCAATTTGTTTCTGCTTTAAATTATCCTGCAATAGCTCCCCAATTATTTCCCTCTTTCTGAGCCTGTTTTTTCACGTCTCTCCGTATTTCATTGATGTGCTTTGTTTTTTCTATCTTTGCAAGCTTTTATTGCTAAGAGCTAATACATCAATAAAGCCATATGAAAAATGTCCAGGCCAAACACTAGCTCTCCAAACCCTTTCCTTTGATCTACCTAGGTAAGGAAATATTTCTAAAATATCCAGAGAAGTGGATACACACAAATTAGTATGTCTGCAACACAGAACGAGGTAGAGTAGGTCCCGTTCTATGGACTCATGCATAAAATTTCATTGACAATATTCATCTACTAATATGTGTTTCCTCATATCTGCAAGCCTAACCCTTTACCAATGCTCTTGTTAAAGGTGAGACTATTGTGTTAGGCAATAAACACCGAAGACCATACAGCTGGTTTAGAAAGAACTTAGAATAGAATAACAGAGTTGAAAGGGACCTTGGAGGTCTTCTAGTCCAACCCCCTGCTTTGGCAGGAAACCCTACACCACTTCAGACAAATGGTTGTCCAATCTCTTCTTTAAAACTTCCAGTGTTGGAGCATCCACAACTTCTGGAGGCAAGTTGTTCCACTGATTAATTGTTCTAACTGTCAGGAAATTTCTCCTTAGTTTTAAGTTGCTTCTCTCCTTGATTAGTTTCCACCCATTGCTTCTTGTCCTACCTTCAGGTGCTTTGGAGAATCGTTTGACTCCCTCTTCTTTGTGGCAACCCCTGAGATATTGGAATACTGCTATCATGTCTCCCCTAGTCCTTCTTTTCCTTAAACTAGACATACCCAGTTCCTGCAACTGTTCTTCATATGTTTTAGTCTCCAGTCCCCTAATCATCTTGGTTGCTCTTCTCTGCACTCTTTCTGGAGTCTCCACATCCTTTCTACATCATGGAGACCAAAATTGAATGCAGTATTCCAAGTGTTGCCTTACCAAGGTGGTATTAACACTTCATGTGATCTTGATTCTATCCCTCTGTTTATGCAACATAGAACTGTTGGCTGTTTTAGCAGCTGCTGCATAAAGCTGGCTCATATTTAAATGGTTGTCCACTAGGACTCCAAGACCTGTACCTGTACCTATACCTGTGCCTTTTGGTTTTTTTGCCTTACATTCTCACCCATACTTTTGCCCTTTACAGGAGCTCTTGTGTGCATTTTCATTTTTATTTCTGTGGCTCTCTGTAACACATGTATGATCAATGAATTTTCCTCTATGATAAGGCAGCCAAAGATTTAGAAAGGCCATAGAAAATAACAGAAAACACTATTCCTACTACAGGAGTTTTCAGAATAAATATTTCTCAGAAAACACAATATCAGTCATGGCTCCAATATACCATTCCTGTAAGATGCTTATAGAATTATCTATACCTTTGATTTTGCTCTTTTTTGATCTTTTCATCTAAATTCAACTGCGTTATAAATGAATCTTTGCCAACTTTTGTTCAGTATTATCTTTTATTTCTTTCCCCCCCAAAAAGGGTCTATTTAGATTATTTTTTAAATTTTAAATTCATGATTGAAGTTCTCATGCGCTCAGAGAAGCAGAAGAGCAATACGGACATGGTCAATGAAAGGGAAACAGGGCAAAGAAATTTGAAGACAAAAAAAAACATGGTTATGGAATCAATGGATTTAGTAGCAAGGCTATTGAGCAAAAAGGAAAGCGAGATATCATGCTTCACCAAAATCCTGAAGTACAAATTAAGCATTTCTGGGTTCATGGAGGAAACCAAAGGAAACAAGAAGCTACCGAAATCTTACTGGTTTCATTGAGTCTTATTGGCTTCAAAGGTGTTTTTCTGCTTGCATTGGTGCAGCTGAAAATAAGAAGGTATTATTAGGAGATTTCTGGGGACGCGGTGGCTCAGTGGCTAAGATGCTGAGCTGGTCAATCAAAAAGGCAGTTCGAATTCCTAGCACTGCATAATGGAGTGAGCTCCCTTTACTTCTCCCAGCTTCTGCCAACCTAGCAGCTCGGAAAGCATGTAAAATGCAAGTAGAAAAATAGGGACCACCTTTGGTGGGAAGGTAACAGCGTTCCATGAGCCTTTGGCGTTGAGTCATGCTGGCCACATGACCATGAGAAGTCTTTAGACAGTTCTGGCTCTTCGGCTTTGAAATGGAGATGAGCACCGCCCCCTAGAGTTAGGAACGACTAACTCATTTGTGCAAGGGAACCTTTACTTTTACCTTTACCTTATATGCATATGCACAGTATGTGTATGTATATGTCCCTCAAAGGTGCTTTTTCAAGAGACAAATGGACTTTCTTGTTTTTTTAAAGATGTTTTACGTCTAATCCAAAATGAGAATTGAAATGTCTTTTTTTTTAATAAAAAAAAAGCAAGAAGTCCAGTTGCCTCTTGGAAAAGCATCTCTGGGACACCATGACCTGGATGACTGAGAATATCCATAGACATTTAGCTATGCACTTTGGGATGAACACCCTTTGAATAAACAGAAGAAGATTCTCGTGTCAGGCCTGCAGCCATCTTTTCTTTCGGATCTTTGGCCTGCCATAACAAAATTCTTCCTAGAAAACCAAGGTCATCCTTTGTCTTTGCACCTCTGCACCTGATCGGAACTGGATGGGTGGAACTGCCAGAATGACAGTGGAGATTGCACCATGGAATGGGCTTATGGGTGTGGGGGCAAGATCTCGAACTTTCAACTAGTTGGGGAAAACTGGGAAACTTTCAGATTCAGGTTTTCCCAGATGTGCCAACATGGCTCTCTTAATAAATTGGAACTTTGAGCAATACTTTGCCTTGGACTCTGACTTAATTTTGGATGCTATTTGGAACTTGACATCTTGGATGCGAAGCAAAATGTTTTCAATGAAAGACAAAATCCAGTTGCTTCTTGAAAAGCACCTTTTGGGGTGCGACGTTCCCGTGGTTCGTCCATGAGGCCAATGTGGAGAAAAGACAGGACACGATCTTTCTCGGGATGGAGCGACCCAGATTGGGGTCTGAGAGCCCCTTTTATTGATAGGACAAAGGCAGGAGGAGCAATAGCATGTGATTAAAAACAGCCTGTAAAAGTACAATTTCTAATCTACTGCTCAGTCTATATATGGTCAAATCCTGGGCGTCATTGGTTGGGCACATCTCAGGATGTTATGTTATGAACTATCAGGATGTTATGGAGTTTTAGGAGTTTGTTTTCTCCTGTGTGGTTCAGCGTGGCTCTGCATGCCCTGGTATGAACTGGGCCCTGGGTGACCCACACCTACAAAGAACTATATTACAACATTGGGGCAGCCATGACCTGGATAACTGAGAATCTGCATAGACACATGTATATGGATAATATATCCTTCCATGTATCTGAAGCTGATGGCATACACCTTATTATGTCAATACCACGGAAAGAACTGTATTTCGCACTGCCCGGTGGGTATTCTTCCTCCTTTCTTTTATCTCTCTATCTCTGGCCCCCTCTTTTACAAAAGGGAATTGTCCTTCAGGGATCTTCACTGAAAGTATGTACAAAAGAAACGAGGTTAGTTTTATTATTTACTTTCTTCACAACTGAGCGGCCATAGATTTCGTATCTCATTCCCCTCGGCTCTACTTTCTTCCTCTCTTTAATATGGTAAATCTGGAGGGTGGTGGGTGGGGAGAAGGGAGAAACATACCAAGATCTGTTCTCTTCAGCTTCATTTCACAACGAGCGCTGTAGGGAGATGAGATCTGAAATTGTTCTGTGTAATGTATAGGTTACCTAGCAGACTAGCTTCACTTTACTGATGATGCAGTATCATTGCCAACCATCACTTTGGGATGAATGTCTTTATTCGAGCATTAAGGCTTGAACTCCGCAAGTCTTCAGAGTGGCGTCCAACAATTCACTAAGAGAAATTGCTAAGATCTGGAGGCAAGGTTTCTCCCTGAATATTCCATTTAGAGCCAATTCAGCCTGCTGGTAAGTTCAAGTCATATTATAGAAGAAGAGTATGAAAGATAAGTCTTTTCTTCTCCACTGCCTCAAACTATGAATTTCATTTGACCCTGCACAGTTTCTTTTTTTTTAAAAAAAAAAAGCCAACCTGAGGATAATAGAATAGGAATTATAATTGCATTGGATACCTTTTGCAAACGATGCTCACTTTGCAAAACGCTCAATCGCTGCCAAGAGAATATGTGAAGCCGAAAAAGTAGTTCAGAGCTTTGTTTCAAAGATGTAATAACTCAAAGTCCTCTCTTCAAAACTCGGTATTAACTTGGGAGTTAGGAAATGTGGCAAAAGATGAGTTAGGCATTAAAAATACTAAGTAAGGAGAAAGAAAGAAAGAAGAAAGAAGAAAGAAAGAAAGAAAAAAAGAGAAGAGAGAGAGAGAAGAGAAAAAGAAGGAAGGAAGAAGGAAGAAGGAAGGAAGAAAGAAGAAAGAAAAAGGAAGGAAGGAGAAGGAGAAGGAAAAAGAGAAGGGGAGAGAAGAGCTAGAGATACATAGATGATTGGATGATGATAGGGATATAAAATATAGATAGGTGATAGATGATCAATAGATCAATCGATCAATTGATAGATAAGATATAGATATATAGATAAATAGATAGAATTTGTGATGTCCCTAGTGCACTATTGTGAATTATTATAAAACAAATTACACAACAAGGAATGAAGCGATGTTCAAAGTGCTACTTAAATTGATGATGTCAGAAATTTAATTTTGCCTTTTTCCTGAGTTGAAACCCAGTACTTTTATTTAGGATTTTCCCCCAAAAACAAACACACACACACAGACATATTTCTCTTCTACTCATTGAGGTCCTCAAATTAGGCAAAATTATAGTTGCACTCTGATAGATGACTTGAGAAAGTACCACCCTTGAATCAAAACTATTATATTACAAAACAACTATTGTTGTACGTAAACTGAAAACATTTATCTGTTCCAAAGATTTTTTTATTTGTTTGTTTATTTACTTATTTATTTTATCAAGCATATATTAGATAACATATATAAATATAAAATGATTATGAATACAGGAAATGGATATGAATAAAATAAATATTAGGACAGGGATGGAAGACAATAGCAATAGCAATAGCAGTTAGACTTATATACTGCTTCATAGGGCTTTCAGCCCTCTCTAAGCGGTTTACAGAGTCAGCACATCGCCCCCACAGTCTGGGTCCTCATTTCACCCACCTCGGAAGGATGGAAGGCTGAGTCAACCTTGAGCCGTGAGATTAGAACCGCAGCTAACAGTCAGCTGAAGTGGCCTGCAGTACTGCACTCTACCCACTGCGCCACCTCGGTACACTGGTGTGCTTATGCACATCCCTTACAGACCTCTTAGGAATGGGGTGAGGTCGACAGTAAACAGTCTAGGGTTAAGGTTTTTGGGGTTTGGGGAAGAAACCACAGAGTCAGGTAGAGCATTCCAGGCACTGACCACTCTGTTGCTGAAGTCGTATTTTCTGCAATCGAGTTTGGAGCGATTTACCTTAAGTTTGTATCTATTGTGAGCTCATGTATTGTTGTGGTTGAAGCTGAAGTAGTCATTGACAGGTAGGACATTGTAGCAGATAATTTTATGAACTACGCTCAGGTCAGACCAAAGGTGGAATAGTTCTAAGTTCTCTAAGCCCCAAATTTCAAAACTGGTGGCATAAGATATTCTATTGTGAGCAGAGGAGTGGAGGACTCTTCTCGTAAAATATCTCTGGACTCGTCAGCAACAGGCTAATGACACTAAAGCTAATTGAGTATAACCTCTGGGGAAGTGTTTTGAATCCACACCTAACAGCCAGGCTGACCTTTGTTTTGAAGCCCAATCCAAAATGTTGGTAAAGTATATTATTAAAGCTTGAAAGATCTCTCACTTTCCCTAGGAGAATGTCTACAAGCAAGGAATATGCAATTTGTGGCATCAATTTTCAGTTCCATGCCTTTGGTTTTCAATGGCCACAAGAAGTCAGAGGTGAAGCTTCCAAGCATCAATTAAGCCTCTGCTGTCAGCTACCTAAGAACTCTTCATAATTACCTCCTCATTTCTTAGTTAATGTTTACATTGCAGAATTTAATAACATGTACTAATTCATTCAATCAAAAAACTTTAATTTTAACAACCAGGTAAATGCCACATAATTACCCAGTTCAAATGCACACGCCAATAAGAGTGCAGCAATAGGCTCATGCTTGACTTCTTATTACCGAATACGAGATAATCTACTCTTCTTTCCCCCAATCCCCTGGAGATTTCATCAGAATAACGTGGCAGATACAGTTACGCCCAATTGTTGAGGATAAATAAACAAACCCTACCACTCCAAATTCAATTTCTCTTTCAATAGACAGATTATTCCTAAATTGTTAAAAAAAATCACACATTGGTTTCCATGGGCTTTTAATTCATTTCTCCAGATGACCATTGGTATTTCAAAATCCAGTTGGACTGTATCTTATGATTCTTGATGAACGTATCTTGTCTTTTTATGTACAGTGAGAGCATATGCACCAAAGATAAATTCCTTGTGTGTCCAATCACACTTGGCCAATAAAGAATTCTATTCTATTCTATTCTATTCTATTCTATTCTATTCTATTCCATTCTATTCCATTCTATTCCATTCTATTCCATTCTATTCCATTCTATTCCATTCTATTCTATTCTATTCTATTCCATTCCATTCCATTCCATTCCGTTCTGTTCTAATGTCATAAATTCTCAATCTATGAAGGAGTTAATCACAATCTACAGCAAGTAACCAAGACTTGCCTATAACCATATTTCTCCTACAGCTGGTACTTCAAGCACCTTAAAAATGGGCCACTATCAAACCTTGATAAACACAGAATAAAAGTTACAGAGTCAACACTATCCCTTTTTTTGTTTGATTACTTTTACCTTTTGAAGAATGATTGTAATAAAATGGTGATTTATTTGATTTTGGAACCTCACTTTAACTCGCAAATTTATTTTTTTGTCTATTAACTTGGGAGTCACAATGCATCATTTAGATTAGGTTTGCTTGTCAAAGAACTGCAGAAAAGAGCAGTTAATAATTAGAAACAGTGGGTTGTGAAATATGCCATTGAAAGTATGCCACTACTTTTCTCTTTCTCCACAGTTCCTGGTCAGAAGCATTTCAATGCCTAAGTATTCAAGATTCCTTTTAAGTTTCAATTTTCAAATTTTAAATGTGAGTTTCAGGTTCAAATTTGTCTTGGGATTCCTTGTACAGAAGAACAAACTTTTTTTTCATTGAAAAAAAAACACTTGCTTTATCTTTCGTGCAAAGATATCCTGGGATGGCAATATCTAACTATCATCAGACTTTGTTAGTGTGAAGCTCCAGGGAAATCAGGAGATTCAGGCAGTTCAAATGAGAATCAAGATTTATTTCAAATTGAAGGTCTCTACAGGAATCTGGCCAACTAACAGTCAAGGCAAATGAGTGGTGGATAAGAAGAGCATTCGGTGTGGCTGGACTTATATCTCTTATGGGTGGGGATTTGTGACTTATGATGCATTTAACCCCTCTCTCAGGTCATTTGCTACAGTTAATACAGGAATGACTATCAGACTATGAGAAAAATCCCAAAATATATATTGGATTGAGAAGTAAAGCAAATCAACCAACCAACACCACTCTGTCAAGGACCTTGGAGTATCATCTCTAATGATCTAAGTGCTAGAGCCTACTGTAACAACATTGCCAAAAAGGTGTTAAGAGTTGTTAATCTTATCTTGTGCAGCTTCTTCTCTGGTAATATTGTACTGCTTACTAGAGCATACAAACCTTTGCTAGACCAGTTCTCGAATACAGCTCATTTGTCTGGAACCTGCACTGCATATCGTATCTTAATACAATTAGGTGAATCCAGAGATATCTCACGAGAAGAGTCCTCCACGCCTCTGCTCGCTACAGAATACCTTATGCCACCAGACTTGAAATTTTGGGCTTAGACAACTTAGAACTATACCATCTTCAATCTGACCTAAGCGTAGTAGATAAAATTATGTGCTACAATGTCCTACCTATCAATGACTACTTCAGCTTCACCCACAACAATATATGAGCACACAATAGATACAAACGCAAGGTAAATTGCTCCAAACTCGATTGCAGAAAATGCGATTTCAGCCACAGAGTGGTCAACGCCTGGAATGCTCTACCTGACTCTGTGGTTTCTTCCCCAACCCCCCTAAACTTTAACCTTAGACTGTCTACTGTTGATCTCACCCCATTCCTAAGAGGTCTGGAAGCGCACCAAAATTCCTACCATCCCTGTCCTAATGTCCCCATTTATTTGTATCCATTTCATGTATTCATAATCAAGTTCATACTTATATCTGTCATCTTATACATGCTTGACAAATAAAATAAATAAGTAAAATAAACCTACAGTCCTCTTTGACAGAGTTTCAATTCAAAGAAGACTTTATTGAACATTTTATTGACAACACAATACCCTTACATTGCCTCCTATGCTATTTCTCTGTGGTATGTTGGGAACACTATTCCTATCCCCAAACTTCTGTTGATGTAAGACGTACAGGTCTAAGACATTTTCTTAATCTCACCCAATTATTTTGTGTCCTTCCAAATTCCACAGACAGCTGTGTAATGAAAAACGTCCAGAGGAAGTCTGAGTTTTCAATTCAGCTGATATTCAACTGATGTCAGTAACTGGACTGACATGTACTGTACAGTATAGGGATCCATAGCCTATTCTTCCCCTAATCAACACAAAGGTAATAGTTGGACTTTCTTCTAGCTTTTCATGACATTCTTTTGACATTCCTTTAGACGTTGAAGGGAGAGCCAAATTAGACTTCAGAAAGGAAAAATCATGGTGACAATTCTAACCTTAAAGGAAACCGCAGATCTCTTCAGGTTTATCTCTTGCTTGCTCTCTCTTCTGTGTGCATGTTGTCTATCTATCAGTCATCTATCCCATATTAATTAACCTCACAAATGGGGTATTAAACATTCATATCAGAGAAGGTGGTATATCAAAAAATGTGGATCCGTGTGCATTTAATTCACAGTGTGCCTAAAACATAGATGGGAAAGAGTTCTGAATAAACAGATAGGAACCTCAAGAGTAGATGGCTCTGTGTGCAAATGGCATCCACGTGTAGGAGGTTCAAAATAAGCAAGATATTGGCTAGAACAATGCAGGGCATTGCAGGGCAACACTACCCATGTTTGTGCATGACATCAACACATTTACAGAATACCTTGTGTCATGATCTCACACCCCTAAACCTGGTGGACTTCCATTTGGACACCATTGTGTCCTCCCATATATCCAGCAGTTGTGGCAGATTCATGAATGAGACTTCATCCGTTCGGGGAAGACTAACTGGCAATATCATTTTAAAGAAATGGGATTTCTTCAACTAGATAACCAAGGATTTCATCAAACCAAACCTTTACTGCAGTTAAAGACTAGTGCACTCAATTGGAAAAAAAAACACCCAAAATTTCATCAAAGTTTTAAAATAAAAAGTATAAAAATGTGTGTTGTGTACATATCTACAACATATAAAAGTGTACACAAAAGTGTACACATATATAAAAGTTTTAAAAAGCAAAAAAAATCTATGCCCATGTCTATCTGTCTATCATACGTCCATCTATCGCTCTATCTGTCCATCTGTCCATCTATCCATCTATCCATCTATCCATCTATCCATCTATCCATCTATCCATCTATCCATCTATCCATCTATCCATCTATCCATCTATCCATCTATCCATCTATCCATCTATCCATCTATCCATCTATCCATCTATCCATATCTCTATCCATCTATCCATCTATCCATCTATCCATCTATCCATCTATCCATCTATCCATCTATCCATCTATCCATCTATCCAACTATCCATCTATCCATCTATCCAACTATACAACTATCCAACTATCCATCCTACCATCTATCCATCTATCAAACTATCCATCTATCAAACTATCCATCTATCAAACTATCTATCCATCCATCCATCCTACCATCTATCCATCTATCAAACTATCCATCTATCCCTCTATCCTCCATCCATCCATCCATCCATCCATCCTACCATCTAGAAACAGTCTAAAAGAGAATAGTTCAGGAGATATGAATCACCTTTATGTACTTCTCAGTATTTCTGATTCCATGTCTCTTATTTTTTTTGTTTTTATGGTAAAAAGGTTAGATAAAGTCCTTTTAAATTTACCTAAAAGATATTAAACCTGCAAAGAAAGACTAGGAAGCAATATTTATTTTAAAATTGCAACCTGCTCTTTACAACCGAAGGTGTTCAGGACAGCTCTGCAGAGTGATAGAAATCTCAGCTTAACCATTTCTGAAAACCAAAGCTAAACCAAGCTAATTTATGTACTTTACAGAGATTGCTGACCTCAGAAATAATCTCCAGGTTCAGCACACCTTGGTCTTATAGGAACATGTCTGGGTCAAGCTCATAATCATTCTCAGAAAAAGAGAGGTCAGGTGGAGAAGATCAAAGTCTGGTAAAAGCAGTGAAAGAATAATTAAATATTTTATCGCTTCTGAGTTTGAAGCTGGGGATATGGATGTAGAATCAGAAGCAAGGCCTCCAAGCACATAGGACTACAGGAAGAGATAATAAGAGATAAAGGAGTACTGAAGAAGCTTCTTGGTTGAGAAACGAGATGCCTTCAAGGAAAAACAAAGGAAGTCCCGTTGCCTTTTGAAATTTGGACAATCACGACCTGGATGACTGAGAGTCTCCATAGATACCAAGGTGTTCTGACCCCCTCTTTTCATACACAAAAGCACGCCGAGACAAATATACTTCAAGGATTTTAACACACAGACTAGACCTTGGCAGCAATCCATCACAGACCAGACCTTGGTAGCAATCCAGCCTGCCAATAGCTTCTCCAGCTCTGAGTAAATACATTGACTCCTGTGACGAGTGTGTGGACAGTCATTCCTTTTATAGTCTTGAGAGGAGCCTAATTACCACCAGCTTAGTTCAATTATCTCCTGTAACTGCGTAACTGTTCTTTACGCCTATTAGCCCTCTGTTGCCGGGCATCCAGGAACAACTCCCTTGTCTCCTCCCCACTGCTCCAATGCATGATGTCAGGATCACACTCCCTTGTCTCCTCCCGCTACAAGGCTCAGGCACCTCCTGGTGACCAATCAGCCTCTCTGTGCCCTGCTCAGAGTCGAAACCCTGTCCAGGGTCCCACATCCTCCAGAGCCGACTCATAGGGGCCCCTCGCTGTCGGAGTCTGGTGGCAGCTCCAATGGCTCCTGATGGGCCACAACACCAAGGAGTAGGTCCTTTCAAGGCGAATGGATGAGGAATGCTTTGCAGGGTCAAAGATTGTCCAAGAATTATATCTTGGATATATAGCACAGGGAACCACAAGCATCTGCACGAAATCAGTGCTGAATATCATACCCATCCTGATGTCATTGTTACAAATGGCATGAATTATTCAAATCACCTAATTTGTATCATTTGTGCAACAAATCATAGAATACAAACCGAGCCGTAATTCACTAATCGTTGAATATATCAACCTTATATGCTGGGTAAAAATGCCTTATTTCAGAATAATAAAGGAAATGAACTGTTTACCAATTAATGTACAAATGCTGTCCATTGTTGAAAATGGGAGGAAGCAAATTTCATATTTGTCTGAATATGTTTGTGTGAGTGTAGCAGTGTTTCTATTGACTCAATATCCTGCTATGGTAATACCCCAGAGAGAGAAAATCTGCCACAGTCCTACAAATTAACATCCTATAGTATGCGTTGCACCTGTTCATTTATCAAACTGAAAGATCATCAATTAAAAATGGCTTTTCTGGAATTAATCAACTAAATCTTTGATTAATTTACTGGTCAATTAAAAGCTTGTATGCTTAATTCTCATCCTATCCTACCCCCTTCCTTGTAAGGCATAGTAACTGTTACAATAACCAAATACTTCCAGCTTCTTCTAATTTTGACTCTCAGGAAAATACATTTCTTAGGTCACAGAGATCTATTTTCAGGAATCAGAAGGGAAATTAAGTGCTTTTTAATAATCAAGACTTTGTCCAATCTTCCTCCTCCTCCTTTTCCTCCTCTTTCTCCACCTCCTCCTCTTCATAGATATCTTCATAGATATCTGTCTGTCTGCCTGCCTGTCTATCTAATCTATCTATCTATGTCTATCTGTTTATCTCATCTATCTATAAATGTCTGTCTGTCTGTCTCCCTCCCTCCCTCCATCTATCCATCCATATATCTATGCAGTTTGTCTAGTCAGTCAGTCATCAGTCAGTCAGTCCACCCACCCCCCACCCACCCACCCACCCACCCCCCACCCACCCACCCTCCATCCATCCATCCATCCATCTATCATCTATCTATCTATCTATCTATCTATCTATCTATCTATCTATCTATCTATCTATCTATCTATCTATCTATCCATCATCTACCTACCTACCTACCTACCTACCTACCTACCTACCTATCTATCTGAAAATCTCCATATATGAGATATTTTCATGCAGGGATGTCATTTTTTCGAAAGCAGTCCCTTGCTGTTGGAAATATATACTTCCACCATATCTGGATGCTTGTGTTTCCAACCTGATCTTTTTCTCCGTTGGGTAGCTCAAGTGCAGGAAAGTAGTAGTGATGATTAGATACAATGATTAAAAGAATAAATATTGCAACCGAGAGATTCTGATAAACTCAGAATTGAATGTGAGAAGGCCTACTGAGAATTATGTTTTGCCCTATAAATAATAGCAGCTTCCTGTCACACTAGATTTGTTTTTAGAGACTTCCTGGGAGGAGCCTACTGGTGGGGGCAGCAAAAATCAGCTGCCTCCGAATTCCTGGCTACGTACCTGTTTAGAGGATCTTCCATCTGACGTCTTATCAGGTTTTCTTATCCTTCAGGCAAGAAGGAAAGAAGAAACTGTTTTGCTGGCAAATGCTCTTCGATTTTTGCAGCTTTTGTGCTTGCAAGGAAAGGGGGGCTAGCCCAAGGCAGAACGGCTGTCCGTGCTGGGAACTTCAAACTGCCTTGTGCAGGACAAAGTAGGTCTCTCCCACTCTGCTCTAAGTTTTGTTTGATTTATTCTTATCACGAGCTGAATCCGTTTACTGTGGACAATAATTGCTTATCAACATTTTAGCTTCTTTTCTTTTTCTCCTCCGAAAAATTATTTACTCAGAGGCTTCTAAAATGGCGCCGAGCAGGCTGGTTTCTCCGGTAATAATGAACACTTTTGCTAAATCCTCACAAAAATTCAAAACAAAAGAGATTGCTTATCATTTGTTTTGGTTTCACAATAGAAGAATTTTACTCCTTCATTAACCTTGCTTATTTGGAAGTTAAATGGTGATGAATCTGCTGAATGGTCTTGTTACAATGTTTACTCACTGAAAGTTTTGCCAAGCCTTAAACTTCAAAATAAAAGCCTCTTTACTTAAAGCTGCATATTCAGGAAAGAGTTTCATTAACTGCAGGCAGATAAATTTTGAAATGGCCTCAAAACCAAATATTAACTTGAAGTCGTCACCCTCTACTTCCAGGGGCACATCTTCAGTGCCTGGCACAAAGCTGCAGCCTCCGCTTCCTACACCCCCTGGGGATGTGTTAACGAAAGAATTTTTCCTGAGTAATCTAAGCGAGGCTCTTAATGCACAGACAATTAAAATGGAAGATAAGTTTAGAGATAATAGAGAGGTGGTAAAGCAGGAGAGAAAAGAGGAAATAAAAGAAATGAAAGAAGATTAAAAGTGAAATAAAAGGACTTAAACAGGAGTTGTATGAGAAATTTGATGCTAAGGTTGATAAAATTAGAGACGACATGCTGAGTCTTGTAACTGTATTAACAGAACATATTTCTGGAGTGGAAGATACTCTAGAGGTTCTTAATGATGCCAATGCTAACTTGACAGTGAAAACAGAGGTGGTGGAACAAAAAGTGGAAAATGCTGAAAAAGAAATTATTATGATACAGTACCGACAAATGGAGTTCGCATTAAGAGTAAGGGGCTGCGTGAGGAGAAACAGGAGAACCTGAAACAGATCCTATCGGAAGCTTTTGACCGCCTGATGGGAAGACCAGGGACCAATCAAGACTGGCAAATTGACAAAGCTTACCGCGTTAACTCCTGGCTGGCAAAGCAGAAGCAGCTTCCTCGAGACATCGTTATACTTTACTACAGAGAGTTTAGAAATATGGTACTGCAAGCATCTTATAACACTAAGCTTCAAATTGGCGGCCAAGACCTGGTTGTTTTGAAAGAGATACCACCTCAAATGTTAAGAGCCAGGAGAGACTATGCTTTTTTGGTCGAAGAACTCAGAAATCGTCAGATACAGTATAGATGGGATGCACCATTTGGCATCATATTTACATTTGATAAGCAAAGGTACCGCCTCAACTCTGTATGGAAAGCCCGAGATTTTTATTAATATATTGAAGGCCGGACACCCTGCACCATCTGGATCTAGAGAAAGACCACAAGAAGGACAGGATAGACAGCAAACTACACAACCACCAGATAAGATGGAGCATCTCTCTTCTTTAGAAGTGCAAGGTGCTATGGAACCAAGACCTAGCCGCATGACTACTAGACGTATGGAGAAACAAGCTAAAAAGCAACAGCATCAACAATCATCGGCCATCGATCAAGGATCTACAACAACAAATCTGGAAGCAATGGGAGGAGCTAGACCTAAGGTTAAACAGGCCGTGCAGGAAGCTCTAAAAATGCTTCAACCAACCAAAGATGACAACTAAGATTTTAACATGGAATGTCAACGGACTGAACTCTCCACAGAAGAGGAAGAAAATATTTCATTATCTCAAACAGTTTAAGAACGATGTAATTTGTTTGCAAGAAACTCATATCAAGTCAACTGATCAAAAATATTTGATCAACTCAAAACTTGGTCAACATTTTGCAGCTTCTGCTATGGAAAAGAAGAATGGTATAGTTGTATACTTAAGAAAAGATATGAAAGCTGAATTAATAGAAGCAGATCCCTTCGGAAGATATATTGCTTTAGACTTAATCTTAGAAGGGAAAAAGACATTACTTTTGGGAATTTATGCTCCCAATCAACAGCAAGATAGATTCTATAGAAATCTTCATGCTAAATTAGTACAGTGGGACTATAGTTCCTGTATACTATTGGGTGACTGGAATGGAGTGATAGACACTAAGAGAGATAAGAAGATTTCCCGCCTAAATACCAAGATGCGAGCAAAGTTACCCAAATCTTTCTTCAGTTGGAGAGAGGCGAGAAGAAATGCAGAGGAATCTGACTTCACTTTCTTCTCGGACAGGCATCAATCCCTCTCAAGGATTGATTTTATTCTAACCACTAATGATTTGCTTTCTAGGGTCAAGAAACAAAGATTGCAGCTAGGATCCTTTCGGACCATAACCCAGTTTGGATGGAGTTGGGAAGGGTAGTGCAGGCAAGAAGGCCTTGGAGATTGAATGAAAACTTATTTAGATATGAAAAGTAATTAATGATTGTAAAAAATTACTATCTGAATATTTTGTTTTGAATATGAATAAGGGTACATCTATGGAATTTGTATGGGACGCAAGCAAAGCGTATATGAGAGGAGTTTTGATGAATATAAATAAAACACATAGAAATAAGCAAGGGTTAAAACGAACAGAACTGGAAGAGGAAATTAAGAGAAAGAGCTCGAGTTAACAATGAACCCAGACGATACAAAGGTTAAGGAAGCTATTAACATATTAAAATCTCAATTTGACATGTTGATCTCTGACCAGGTGGCTACTAATCTATTATATGCAAAACACAATACTTTTTGTAATGCAAACAAACCTGGCAGATGGTTAGCTTATCAGATTAGGAAAAAAAGGAAAACTCGAAATATATCTAAACTGATTTACAGAGGGAAGGAGGTATTTCAACAGGAAGAGATTCAAAAGGCTTTCGGGGAATTTTTACAGAACTGTATAAAGGGGATAAAATTAATGGTTTAGACATAGACAAATATTTAGACAAAGAGAAAATACCTTCAGTTAGAGAAGAACACAGGCAAAAATTGAATCAACCAATAACCTCGGGGGAAATCCTGCAGGTAATTAAGCAATTAAGTCAGGGAAAGCACCAGGTACAGATGGCTTGACAGCGGTTTACTATAAAAACTTACAGTTAGAAATGGTAGAACCTCTTAGAGAATTATTTAATATGATTCAAACGGAAGGTAAAATCCCTCCATCTTGGAAGACAGCGTTTATCTTTGATACCCAAAGAAGATCAAGATACTACTCAACCAAAAATTATAGACCTATTTCATTACTGAATGTAGATTATAAAATTTTCACTAAAATATTAGCAAATAGGTTAATGTTGGTCACTCAACAATTAATACATACGGACCAAACAGGTTTTATACAAGGGAGACAGATGAAAAGTAATGTTAGATTAATTATTAATGCATTAGAATATTTGGGAAAGAACAACCAGATCCCTGCTGCGTTTATATTTTTGGATGCTGAGAAGGCCTTTGATCGAGTTAACTGGCAATTTCTGTTGAAGATATTGCAAAAAATGCAGATAGGAGATAATTTTTTACAGTCAATTAAAGCAATATACCAACAGCAAACAGCACAAATCATAGTCAATGGAAGTTTAACAGACTCTTTTCAAATTGGAAAAGGTACAAGACAGGGCTGTCCTTTGTCCCCATTATTGTTTATTATAACTTTGGAAGTATTGTTGAATAAAATACGGGGCTTGGATGGTTTAAAAGGGATCAAGATTAGGCAGCAAGAATATAGAGTCCGCGCTTTTGCGGATGATTTGGTCATAATATTGGAACAACCGCAGGAATCCAGTATGGTTTTAATGAATATGATTAATCATATGGTCAAGTGTCGGGCTTTAAAATAAACTTAGGAAAAACCAAAATATTAGCTAAATATGAATATTAAACAAAAGGAAGAATTAGGATTGATGCTAGGATGTGAGGTAGTTAAAAAAGTCAAATATCTTGGAGTTAACATTTAACTTCAAATGGGAAATTATATAAGCATAATTATGAACCACTTTGGCATAGCATACAGACAGAGATGAAAAAATGGGAGAAATTGCACTTATCTTGCTGGGTAGGATAGCGGCAGTGAAAATGAACATTTTACCAAAATTTTTATTTCTCTTCCAAATGTTACCTATACTTAAAAAAGATGTGAACCTTTTAGAATGGCAGAAGGGTATCACAAATTTGTGTGGGCAGGAAAGAAGCCGAGGGTAAAGATGAAAATAATGCAAGATGTACGTGAGAGAGGAGGATTGAAACTACCTAATTTAAAACTATATTATGATGCAGTGGCATTATCTGTAATTAGTGATTGGATCACTTAACCAATGATAGAATATTGAACATTGAGGGACACGATCTGGTATTTGGTTGGCATGCTTACCTGTTATTCAACAAAAAATTGGATAAGAACTTTAAAAGTCATATTTTAAGAAATGCTTTATGCGGGTCTGGAAGAAATACCAATATAAATTAAATGACAAGTTACCCATGTGGGCAATTCCTAGACACCAATTGAAAATATGAATACAGCACAAAAACAGGACAGAATTACCTACAGACAGCTTCTTACCCTCGGAAAGGGGGGTATTACAATTAAAATCCTTAGAGGTATTAAAAGAGGAGAGGTAGTTCAAACATGGTTCCAGTATGGGCAATTACAGGCTAGGTGGAAAATAGATAAAAAAATTGGTTTTATTCAAGTTGAGGATAATCTGTTTAAACAAATAAGAGATCAAAGCTTAATGCATATAAGAGGATATATAATGTATTAATACAGATGGATTCGGAAACAGAATTAGTTAAAGATTGTATGATAAAATGGGCTCAAATATTGAGGAACCATAATGTTGGATACATGGGAAAGAATCTGGGTAAGAAATGTGAAATTTACACAAGCTCAAAATCTGAGAGAAAACTTTTACAATGTTCTATAGATGGCATTTAGATCCTAAAAAGTTGGCTTCTATGTATCCGAATGTACAGCCTAAATGTTGGAGGTGTGGTTCTCTCGATGCTACATATTATCATATAGGTGGACCTGCCAAAAGGTTAAGGCATTTTGGATAAAAATATGGTGGGTCATGCAAAATGTTTTTAAAAGAAGGATAAAGTTTAGTCCTCAGTTATTTTTACTAGGTATATGTATTGACTTTACAGTGGTAGAGACCAATTTGACTCTGCACCTGATAACTGCAGCAAGACTGTTTGGCGCAATATTGGAAGAAGGAAGACTTGCCTACAATCCAAGAATGGACATTGAAAGTAACAAACTTAGCTGAAATGGCTAAAATATCGGCATATCTCAAAGATCATTCAAATGAGAGATATAAACGAGACTGGAAAAAATGGATTGACTATATACAAATAAATACGGGACTAAGAAATTCCAGTTAGCCTATGCTTAAGATCAGAAATGATTTAAACTGTTAAAAGTCAGTTCAGTAAGAAGAAGCTAAGGTCAATGTAGAATGTCATTAATTTCTTTATTTCTTTTTTCTCAATAGATTTTAGACTGTGTTAGTTAAAAATCCATACCGTGTACGGGTTCTGGGAAGTCGGGGGGGGAAGGAGGAGGGGGTGGGGGGTGGAGGGAGGGAGGGGTACACACAACAAAAAAATTGTACTTCAATGTCTTAATGATTGACAAATGATGACATATTTGTGTTTTTTTTTAAAGAAAAATAAAAAAGTTCTGTTCTAGATTTGTTTTTAGAAACACTCCTTTAGCACTGTGGTGGACCACATAAATCTTGTATATGTTAGCCTAACTGTCTTCTAGAAATTGAATTATTCTCAGAGGGAAAAACTGGTCTGTCTGGGTCATTGTAAAATTGGATTAGCTGAATGTTTCTGGGTATCCATTTTTATTATTTTTTAGACTCTGGGAGCTTATTTTTGGATTAGCAGCTGACCCTCTGCATAATCTCCCGTAACTTCAACTGTTATTTCAATAAACTATGTAAAAAGAAATATCCAGAAAATATAAGATTCCAAAATGTCTTCCCCATTTTCCTTTTTAAAAAAATAAAAAATGGGGGAAGGGAGTAAGTGATTTGAACCATTAGAATAAATACCCATGACAATATACAATATATTTTTGTAAAAAGTTTCTTTTATTTTTCCTTTCAAATTCATTCTTAGATATACATTCTTATAATTGTTATTTAACATATGACAATTCATATCATTTTTCCGCCTGTATATTTACATTTTGATATTTTCTTATTTCTCCTCCCCTATTTTAATCATGTGTCTGAAATATTTATTTCAAGTTTTGTTCCTTTTTCTTTCTATTTATATCTTCTTTTCAAGCCACTCATAAAATCGCCCCAATGTCCTGTAGTACAATGATTCCTCTTTGCCCTTTATTCTCAATGTCAACCTATTCATTTCTGCAGAATCTAATATCTTATTTATTACCTCCTCTTCCAATGGGATTTGTCTGCTTTCCAGTTTTGTGCAAATACAATTCTAGCTTCTGTTATTATATGGTCAGATGCAGCTGACCATGCAAAGTGGCGTTCAATGATTCGAGAAAGTGGACCCTGCACTAGCAGGAAGATGCTAGAAAAGAAGAAGATTACAATTATAACTGTGCGATCATTACTTGAAATTAAACATTATCCTTATCCCTATACATCTACATCTACATCTATATCTATATCTATATCTATATCTATATCTATATCTATATCTATATCTATACTATATCTATATCTATATCTATATCTATATCTATATCTATATCTATATCTATATCTATATCTATATCTATCTATATCTATCTATAACTTATCTTTCTATCTATCTATCTATCTATCTATCTATCTATCTATCTATCTATCTATCTATCTATCTATCATCAACCAAAGTTGGTACACAGATGACTTACTCTCTGGAAACAAATACTGTGAGGGTGAGACACCCCAAGCACCCCTCAGGGTTGTGGGGGTGGTGTTCTGTTAAGATACATCCTGTTGTGCCTTAAAATAGCTTCTACTGTACAGCAGAGTGGAGTTACCATGGTAATGGCTTCACAGTACTCCACAAGGGGGCTCCCTCTGGCCAGGAGGAAAATCCAACATTGGTAATTACGTTTGGTCCAGGATTATTTCCGAGGACAGATATATGGATTAGGATAAATAAATACCTGGGCAATACTGAGTTTTCAGCTAGTTGTTAATAAAGGAACATAGACCTGCCAAAAGGTTAAAGCATTCTGGATAAAAATATGGTGGGTTATGCAAAATATTTTTAAAAGAAGGATAAAGTTTATTCCTCAGTTTTTTTACTAGGTATATGTACTGACTTTACAGTGGTAGAGACTAACTTGATTCTGCACCTAATCTGCAGCAAGACTGTTGGTGGCGCAATACTGGAAGAAGGAAGACTTGCCTACAATCCAAGAATGGACATTGAAAGTCACAAACTTAGCCGAGATGCCTAAAATATCGGCATATCTTAAAGATCACTCAAATGAGAGATATAAACGAGACTGGAAAAAATGGACTATATACAAAATAAATACGGGACCAAGAAATTCCAGTTAGCCTATGCTTAAGATCAGAAATGATTTAAACTGTTTAAAGTTAGTTCAGTAGAAGAAGCTAAGGTCAATGTAGAATGTCATTAATTTCTTTATTTCTTTTTCTCAATAGATTTTAGACTGTGTTAGTTAAAAATCCATACCGTGTACGGGTTCTGGGAAGTCGGGGGGGGGGAGGAGGGGCTGGGGGGGGGTGGAGGGAGGGAGGGGCATACAAGAAAATGTACTTCAATGTTTTAATGATTGACGAATGATGAAATATTTGTGTTTTTTAAAAGAAAAAAACTCTTTTTTCTGAAAAATAAATAAATAAAGGAACATAAACACCTAGACAACAAACAGGTGAAGTATTTTGATTGCCGGCTCCTCCAGAGAGATTTTTATTCCATTATCTTTGTATGGAGGATTAAGAACCTGTACCTACTCAGAGGCTGTATCTACTCAATGCTTCTTTCTGTCATTAAGCATGTAGCTGTCTCTTGATACAAGGAATAACCTTGATCTCCTGATTTTGGAGAAGAACTTATTCTGCAAGGGTTTCAGTAGAGTTTTGTCTCAGCTTAATGTGTGACACTTTTTATTTCTTCGCATTGTAAAAAGCTACTTTGAGTCCCTTGGGATAGAGGGTCATTTGTAAATATTGCATCAATCACAAGCCCCTTTTGGTAGGGCTTAACCCTAAGTAAAAATGGACAATAAATAACTTGGAAGCTGCAAGAGGTAACAGAACAGCAGTATCTAGCTCTAGGCACGGAACATATGGATCCAGGATATTTTGAAGGTATAAAAGTCTTTATATCTTAGTTATATATTATAGGAATCAATCACAATGGACTGATTTTTGCCATGAACAACCATGCGAGGAATGATAGACTGACCACGGCTCAGGCTCATTATTTTTCTCCAATAAGTGGGCAATTCATCACAGTTGAAGCCACTTTCCAATGATGATCAATTATTCAACTTCATATTGGCAGAGATTCTTAAGAATTGATTTCATTTCCTTCCTCTTTTTCCTTCCTCCTTCCTTCCTTCTCCTCATCCTCTCCTCCTCCCTCCCTCCTTCCATCACCCTCCTTCTCTTTCCTTCCTTCCTTCCTTCCATCCTTCCTTCCTTCTCCCCTCCTCCTCACCTCTCTCCCCTTCCTCCCTTTCTTCCTCTTTTCCTTCTTTCTCTTTCCTTTCCCCTCACTCCCTCCTTCCGTCCTTCCTATCCTTCTCCTCCTTCCTCCCGTCCCCCTTCCTCTCCTTTCCTTCCTTCCATCCTTCCTTCCTTCTGCTCCTCCTCTCCCCCCTCCCTCCCTTCCCCATCTCCCTCTTCCTTCCTCCTTCCTTTTGCCCTCCCTCCTTCCCTCCCTCTCCTTCTTCTTGTCCACATTCCTCCCTCCCTCCTCCCTCCCTTCTTTTTCTCCCTCTCCCCATCCTCCCTCCTTCCTTCCTCCCTCCCTATCTATTTCCTCCCTCTCCCTTTCCTCCCTCCCTTCCTCCCCTCCCTCCTTCTCCCCACTGTTTAACTACGGTCTTTTAAATTTCACATTTGATAGGTCGTCCCACTGGGCCACCCAACTTCGCGGTGTGTTCTAGCAGACAAAACATCTGTTCAACCACACTACCCCCCCAAAAAAATAAAATGAAATAAAATGCTGCTTTCAGTCTCTGACCAGCCATGAGGGCAAACAGATCAACATCAAGGAGGCAGCCTTTTTGGAGAATAAACATTGAATAGTTTGTCACGATAGGATAAGAACCCCCCTGTAGATTGTAGCTGACATTGCTTAAAAATCTGGAGCATCTAAAAAAAATTCACACACCTTTGCTGCTCGGAAAGTTCTGACTAGGGAAAAAAAGGTTTTGGTAAGACAGAATCCACACTTTTCTGTTCAAGGGCAGTAATTTAATATCAAATAAGCAACTGGGCGTGAGAAGTAATTGAACTGGTATTAATATGTATTCATACCAAATTCATAGTGTTTACATATTTGACTTTGGGGGGTGGGGGTGGAAGAAAAATAGAAGGAGGACATTGAGATTGCTAAGCATAAAAATGCAAAGAGAAAATCTTCAGGGATGCCCACTATCAATGACCAAGAGACTGTGGTAGTCTGTGGCCGACTACAAGGTGCAAGCAAGCAATGTTGCAGGGCTAATTGAATTTTCACCGCTTCGTATATTTATTCAGCAAAAACTGATCACATATTTCTTGCAAAACTGATATGCCTGCTGCCCAATGAGGGAAAATACCCAGTGCTGTCAGAATCTTTAGAAAGAAAGTGCTTTATTTATGTCCTAAACAGGAGAGTTTCTTTGCATGTAGGTAATATTTCAATATTTAATATTTCAGTATTCCTGACAATTAGAACAATTACTCAGCGGAACAGCTTGCTTCCAGAAGTTGTGAATGCTCCAACACTGGAAGTCTTTAAGAAGTTGGACAACCCTTTGTCTGAAATGGTATAGGGTTGCCTGCCAAAGCAAGGGGTTGGACCTCAATGATCCCTTCCAACTCTGTTATTCTGTTCTGTTCTGTTCTACTCTACTGTACTCTACTCTACTCTACTCTACTCTACTCTACTCTACTCTACTCTACTCTACTCTACTCTACTCTACTCTGTTCTTATTAGTTGTGAAGTCGTGTCTGACCCATCGAAAAACCCAACATTTCTCCAGGCCTTCCTGTCCTCTACCTGTCTACTCTATTATTATCTTCCCAGTCTATCTACTCTGAATTCTTCCATGAAAAGAAAACTTTGATTAAGCTTTGTTATGCATATGGATTGGATCAAGCTTTTATTCTTAATATTATAGTTCCTCATTTTTGTTAAAAAATATACTTTTAGTCTGGTCTCTGTACCAGACTAACCCTTTAACTCTTCAAATAGTTTTTAATCCTTTTAACTCTTCAAATAGTTTTATTCACCTCCATGATCATTTCTGATCATGTAGCCGAAGCTACACAAAGAAATTGTTATTTTTGCCCTACTTGAAAGTTATTATTTTACTTCTCACATAGCAAGGGAAACAATTTATTTGTTTCTGTCCAAGCATAGCTGTAAAATGCTTTTAACAGGCATGGGCAGTAAAAAGCAAAATCAAACAGAAACCAAACCCAACCAAACCTTGGAAATGAGAACAGTATAACTTTTTGATAGAATGGAAAATAGACTCTGGGTATTTCATGGTGACACACGGATCTCATATGTGCGCCTCAATATTTTTAGATACATTTTTCAAAGACTAAAGAAAGCTCTTTGATAATTTGTTTCAGTTTTTCTCCCTACAATTAACAAGTTTATACACTGTATGGTACCTCAACATTTTATTTCTGATGTTTTTGCACCGGTATTCTGATTTCATCTGAAATCAGTCCAGAAGATCTGCAAAAAAAATTGAATTTTACAAGGTGGTTCTGAATATCCAAGGTGGATAATATTACTTATTAAAGTGGTATATTAGTCTATGTGGTCTTGCTATTTATCCTTTAGACTTATATACCACAGTGCTTTGCAGCCCTCTCTAAGTGGTTTACAGAGTCAGCCTATTGCCCCCAACAGTCTGGGGTTCTCATTTTACCACCTTGGAAGGATGAGAGGCTGAGTCAACCTTGTGCCTGGTGAGATTCGAACTGCCAAATTGCTGGCAGCCGGCAGTCAACAGAAGTAGCCTGCAGTTCTGCACTCTAACCACTGCACCACTGTGGCTCAATAAAATAAATCAATTAATGAGAAGGAAAGAGGGTAAATGGATAAAACATGGCAGAAAATAGAATAGAATAGGGAAAATGGAATGGAATGGAATAGAATAGAATAGAATAGAATAACAGAGTTGGAAGGGGTCTTGGAGGTCTTCTAGTCCAAACCCCCTGCTTAGGCAGGAAACCCTACAATAAAAAAATAAAAAGAAGGCATTTGGAACAAAACCAGAATTGTTACATAGCTGAATTGGGAAGTAGATATAGTATGATAAGAAACCTTGGATTGATTGATAAGATACGGTTTTTCAATCTGGTGATGAAAGTCATCTTAGACTAAGAGATGATATGACAAATCAGTATGCCATCCATGTCTGTCCATTATGCAAATATGAGCGGTATTTTAGTATCACATCTTATCAGTGGTGATATTCATTCATTTTCAGCTGGTGTAAATGGGTGGCTTTTCTGAGGAAATACCAACTGATTAATGACCCACATTGTGGCTCACTGAAAATGATGATCAAGGCGGACATAAGTAGGTTCTCTTTCATGTGGTACATTGTAAAATCTCATGGCCGGCAGGGAGAATAAAAGGAAGATTTCTCCATCCTTCATGAGAGAGAAAAAGAGAGTCGAAAATGAGGTTTGTTCATTAAGAACGAAGCGCTTGTGGACATATTAGTTGTTCGGCAACTCCTATTATTAATCACAACAAAAGATAATGCCATCAAGAAAATGCAGCGATGCATTAGGAAAACAAGCCTTCCTCATTGTAGACCTTTTATATTTATATGTTACCCTTTAGAAACAAAAATAATAACTTGTTTGTCATTTAACAATGTATCTCAAACGCTGAACCATATGTTAATGTGAGTTTACATTTATTTTACAAGTGCAATTGCTGTTTGTTTAGCTTCAGGTGACTATGCTGCATAAACAATCTTGAAATAAGACCTTCATGCTGAATTTAATCAATACATATTATTATTATTATTATTATTATTATTATTATTATTATTATCATCATCATCATCATCATCATCATCATCATCATCATTATCATCATTATCATCATTATTATTATTATAAAAGAGCCTTATTAAGTATTACCTCTCATCTAGGATATAAATGAATACACAAGAACTGCAAGGCAGATGGTTGCATAAGATATTATGGAGAAAGTGATCTTCTTTTTCAAGGGTGCATACGGTGAATCTAACCAAACTTTCTATAACCTCATTTGTTATCTATTATTGAGGAGTGTGGGTATGGTGGCTCAGCAGTGAAAGACACCGAGATTTTCAGCTGGAAACCTGATAGACTGGGTTGAAACCCAGGTACTGCACAAGGAATGCGCTCCCATTCCTGTCCCAGCTCCTTCCCACCCAGCAGTTTGCTGTTGTTAGTTGCGAAGTCATGCCCGACCCCATCGCGGCCCATGGACAATATTCCTCCAGGTGTTCCTGTCCTCTACCATCCTCTGGAGTCCATTTAAGCTCATGTCGACAGCTTCGGTGACTCCATCCAGCCACCTCCTTCTCTGCCATCTCCTTCTTCTTCTGCCCTCAATCTTTCCCAGCATGAGGCTCTTCTCCAGGGAGTCCTTCTTCTCATTAGGTGGCCAAAGTATTTGTGCTTCATCTTCAGATGAATAGAGAATAGGTTTTTTTTTCTGTACTGCATGATTTTTCTTTAGCTAGTTTTCTTCACACTAAACAATTTTAAAAGCTTGGTGAAACTGAGGATTGTTGATTGGTTGCTCAAATTGGATGGATGGGAGGAAGGCTTACTGAATCTATTCTCCAAATGTTATGAGGTTTTAATTTTAAGTAAGGTGAAAGGAGGAAGAAATAATGAATAGATGCCTGGATGGACGGACGGATGGATGGATGGATGGATGGATGGATGGAAGGAAGGAAGGAGGAAGGCTTACTGAATCTATTCTCCAAATGTTATGAGGTTTTAATTTTAAGTAAGGTGAAAGAGGAAGAAATAATGAATAGATGCATGGATGGACGGAACGGACGGATGATGGATGGATGGATGGATGGATGGATGGAAGGAAGGGAGGGAGGGAGGGAGGCTTACTGAATCTATTCTCCAAAAGAAACCTGTACATATATATTATTCTATATAATAGCATTATACTATCTGACACTGAATAAAGTGTTGCATTGTTGTATGTATTTTTTCTCTTCTCCTGAGATGACCATATTGAAGAAGCTACGAAGTCATTTTTTGTCTTTCTTTTGCCAAAACAAGTTAGCAATGACATGTTCTTAAGGGCACCACCTCACATAGTCTCATCACATGGATTATTTGTTTCTAATTTACTTGTAACTGATCTGACTACTTTAACTTGCCTTCTTAATTATATTTAATTGAGATGTACCTCCAATACTTCTGAATAGTCCTACGCATTTAATTAAATGTTGCCCTCTTAAAGCATTAATCGGCTTACGTACTAATTGTACCCTCCTTCTTTTTTTTCCCCTTATGCATCCATGCAAGGCAATATAGGCCTGTTATGATAATAAAGTGATTACAACAGTGTGACTATAATACATTTTTTGTGAAAGACTTTATTAATTTTCAGGGGTGGCTTTTGTTTACTGAGTTTTGAAGCTGTGACAATTGCAAAAAAATTTCTTCGAGCTAAAAAAAAACAAAATCCCAGTCACATCCTATTAATATTTTTGGACCTCTCACAGCTCCTCGAAGAAAAAGGGAATTATCTGTGCAAACCATGAACATACACTGATAACCATGAAAACTGGATTGCAAGAGAGGTATGGAAAGAGGAATAAAAGAATCGTTCTGGCATTCAGTAAAAAAAACAAACAACAAAGTATTATTGTTAGGCCTTCCTCTTACAACACGGAAAACAATGACATTATGATGTTTTCTCAAACCTGATAATCTGCATAAACTATACATCAATGCTTTGTGATTTCCTCAGAAGTATAAATGATATAATTTGGCTTAAATGTATCTGAAGTAGTCACCTCAGAACAGTGGTGGGTTTCAAACATTGTTCGAACCTACTCTGTGGGTGTGGCCTCCTTTGTGGGAGTGGCTTGCCGCCCATGTGATCAGATGGGAGTGGCTTGCCGCCCATGTGACCGGATATGAAGATGCCGACGACACTTGTCAGAACCACCTTAAATTACCTCACGCACAGCCCTGGCATGCATAAGAATAGGATGTACACTTGTTTTTTAAAAGGCATCTTTGGTTTGCGTTAAAACAACTTCAACACACGCAATGTTCTGATTGCACCACAAACGCAGTAGTCATCCTTACCTTTCACAGAGGCACTGAGTTTTATAAATATGAGCTTGATAGTGTAGAATAATCATATCCAAGGACCAGTGGTGGGTTTCAAAAATTTTGGAGCCTCTTCTGTAGGTGTGGCCTGCTTTCCGGGTCCACTGGTGGAAACTCTTCTAACCGGTTCGGTAGATTTGACAAACCGGTTCTACCGAATAGGTGCAAACTGGTAGGAACCCACCTCTGCCTCAGAACTCAATCTTTAAATTAAGATTATTCCCCCCAAAAGAAAAGCAGGCAAAATGAAATCAATCAATGGGTACAACAATATTATTCAATGACCATCTTCTCCACTTTGTCAGTTTAACCCATAACCACAGACCTGCAGTCATAGTGACTGCAACAGCTTTCCAAAATGCTTGGAACACCCCTATTTTTTAGAAATGGACCATTCCAGTTGCAAATAGCTTTCATTTTCCCGCCAATAAGAGCGCATGCAGCATTGCGCTTGTGTCAGTTATTTGGGGTTTTGTGTAGCACCATTTGAATTTGAGTTTCAGTCATTTTGACCGCAGATCTTTGTTAACAGGTTTTTTTTTTAAAAAAATAATAATAATGTCAGGGCCATGTTTTCCACCGAAAAATCAAAGGTATAAGAACAGATTAGGCGAGACCTGGCTCAAAAGTAGTAACTGTGAGAAAGACCCTGAAGTCTTAGTAGATGATCACTTTGTTAGGTAAGCTCCCCATTGGAAGAGCGAGTACGTTCAGTGAAGTGTTGTGAGAGTTGCGTTGGAGAACACACAAACCAGTGTACAGAGACCCTGCAGTTACAATAGGCTTTTACTTTCATGGAAATAGAGGTATCAGAGTCCATCAAACAGTCCAAGTTATAAACGGATAAGACAGTCAATCATCAATGTTGTTCAGTTAAGGGATAATCATTTCATTTTGCTTTATTTGTATGCCGCCCTTTTCCCTGAAAGGGACTCAGGGTGGCTCACAACTCAAGGGAGGGGAAAAACAGACAAGTTACAAAACATAAAGACCATACACAATTAAAAAGCACAACAATCATACCATTCGAAGTGGGGCTGCAAGTCTTAAGCCCCAGGCCTGTCGGAACAGCCAGGTTTTAAGGGCTATGCGGAAGGCCTGGAGGGTGGTGAGGGTACGAATCTCCACAGGGAGTTCGTTCCAGAGGGTCGGAGCAGCCACAGAGAAGGCCCTCCTCCGGGTAGTCGCCAGTCGACACTGGCCGGCTGATGGAATTCAGAGGAGGCCTAGTCTGTGGGATCTTATTGGTCTAGTGGAGGTAATTGGCAGTAGGCGGTCTCTCAAGTACCCAGATCCAATACCATGAATCCAAATAACATAGTCCAATATCATATAATCAGTTCAGTACTCAGAGTTTGCTAGCAGTTGTAAAATTTACAATAGCTCACGGCACTCAGATCAGATCAGCCCAGCATCTCATGAACAGAGAGCTAACAGACATTCTGGCTCCCTCTTATGGCCAATTGAGGAAAACAGCAACCAATCACATTTTACAGTATGATTTAAAGAAACAGGTATAGCATTGTTACATGATTTATACATTGCCAACCCAACCGTTAGAATTATATTCCTAACACACTTGAATATGAGCCAGCAGTGCGCAGCAGCAGCAAAAAAATACAATCCTGGGTTGTATAAACAAAGGCATAGACTCAAGATCACGGGAAAATTAGTGCCACTTATATATTTATATATTTATTTATACTGATCCTTAGAAGGCCAGATCCTGAAGATGAAACTCAAATACTTTGGCCACATTGGAGTCCAGAAGGAAGGACTCCCTGGAGAAGAGCCTCATGCTGGGAAGGATTGAGGGCAAAAGAAGAAGGGGACACCAGAGAACGAGGTGGCTGGATGGAGTCACTGAAGCAGTCGGTGTAAGCTTAAATGGACTCTGCGGGATCGTGTCCATGGGGTCGTGTTGGGTCGGACATGACTTCGCAACTAACAACAACAAATAAAACCCTAGTGATACCACACCTAGAATACTGCAACCAATTTTGGTCACCATATTACAAAAAAGATGTTGAGACTTTGGAAAAAGTTCAGAGAAGAGCAACTAAGAAGATCAAAGGCCTGGAGACTAAACCATATGAAGAACGGGTGCAGGTTTTAGTTTTGGCTAGACTAAAGAAAAGAAGAATTATGGGTGACATGATAGCAGTATTCCAGTATTTAAGGAGCTGCCACAAAGAAGAGGGAATCAACCTATTCCCCAAAGCACCTGAAGGCAGGACAAGAAGTGATGGATGGAAACTAAACAAAGAGAGAAATAACCTGGAATTAAGGAGAAATGTCATAACAATGAGGACAATTAACCAGTGGAACAGCTTGCATTCAGAAATCGTGGATGCTTCATCACTGGAGGTTTTTAAGAAGAGACTACAGTCAGTTGTTTAAAATGGTATAAGTTGTCCTACTTGAGTAGGGGGCTGGACTAGAAGACCTCCAAGGTCTCTTTCTATTGTATTGTATTGTGTTGTGTTGTGTTCTATTCTATTCTATTGACATGATGACTAGAATTCTGAATCCATCTTTCAAGAAAGAAAATACCAAAGAACAGATTATCAGTACTGACATCATAGATTATTCCACTTAAATAAAAATATGAGAAACAGCTATTATCTATACAATGCAGGAAGTTATTTTTTCTTGTTAACTTATTCTTCGCTTCTATGACAACTGCCCTAACACTTTTCCACTTCAGCATTAAAACCAAAGTCCTCTTTGTTTCTTTCAAAACACAATTCAAAGAAATGAATCGGTATGCCTCCTTGATTCACAACCCTTTCAAATGAATGTTGTAATTACTGATTAAAACTGGCCCGTACCAATTATTCAGCTAAGAGATCAGTTGTTTAATCTACTGATTAAAATATGTGTAGCTCTACTAATTCTTCCACAGGCTTAGTTTGGACAAGAACTGTTCCACTTAGGGTGGTAAATTATTGGTGTTGAACTCCCTACTCCCTCAATTTCCCCCCTCACTATTCCACAGGGTAAATTTCCACAACTGTTGTTTATAGAATTCTGATCTTCTCCGCCAGCTCTGTGCTGAGGATGGAGGTGCTCTGCCCAGGACTTCCCAAGAGCATGAAGCAGACTCCTTGTCACTACAAAGCCCCCTTTTATTAATTTACTGTGAATTCTTCTCATTCACATTCTTTCAAGGGAGGATTTACAGTCACAGACCTTATCTGGCTTGGAGAGCTGCCAGGCCGATATCTGCAAAACTTGGCAAGGAGCCTCAGACAGTCATGAACCAATGAAGTGAACAAATTGTCTCCTGCAAACTCCACTCCCCTTCCGCTCCTCTTTTATTTCCTCTGGGAGGGGCCATTCATCGTCCACCTGTGGCCTTCTTTAGCAGTTCCCTTCATCTGGCAACTCTGTGCATGCGCACACTGGGAACAGGCTCCAGCTGTTTGTTTGACTCACTGATATCTGACTCTGAAGCTGATAACTGGCATACGGCTCTGGCCCCCTCTCTGCGTCCACCACAGAGCCCTCATCAGAGCTTCCCCAGACTCCAGGACTGGCCCATGTTCCTCCCCAACCTCCTCACTGTCTGAATCTGCTGCCAGCTCTACTGGCAGGCCACAACAAGAGGCGCATTTCTCTATATATCTCATTTCATAACAAGAAGAGACGTCGTCTTCCATGGCAGCCTTCCAATTATTAAGTCTATGTGGCTTTCCTCTGTTTATCATTTTCTTTAAATATAACACCAATAGCCCAAACTCAGTTGATATACAGCAGTATAATGTGACACCCTTGTAGGTTAATTCCAAGGTCAATGGTAAATCTTTCTATAGATGTTTTCAAGAAAAAGAGCTGAGTACATGCAATTGCAGACAGAGATTTGTTGAAGGCCACATACCAATAAGGGAAATGTTTTTGCACTTCATGTTGTTATATATTAAAAGTGCACTCAGCTATCCTTACTGCTGATCAAGATGTTTTGCAGTATTGGGCGTGCACTCCTGGTTTTATCAGTTGTTATTAAATCCTGATTGTCTGTCTGTCTATTCTCCCCCACTCTCTCTCTCCCTCTCTCCTACCTTCCATCTGACATTTAATACTGAACTTTACACTGATTCTGGGAAATATCAATTTACTAGTACTGAGAAGTAAACCAATTAAATCTCTCTCTCTCTCCATCTCTCTCTCTCTCTCTCTCTCTCTCTCTCTCTCTCTTTCTCTGTCTTTCTCTCTCAATAGATATAGATATATAGATTAAAAATGATATTGTACTGACTCTTAAGTTTAGAGCTTTGCTAACTTTATAGCCCTTGCTCAGTATTATAAATCAAAAGGTTAATGAGAAGCAGCTCATAATTATGTTTTAACTGACAGTTAACTAACTGTTATAAATCTCCCCCCCTTCTTTATTTCATTTCTATATAACTGAACACATTATGAAATAGAAGGCCCTTTTTTTGTTTCCTCAAGACAATGTACTCCGTTTAATATATTTTTTAAAAAATGTGAGTATGATCTATTTTCCTCCATGCAGAAACAGATTGATATAGTTGAGCTGGATGTTACCTGGTGGGCTTGAAAATGCCAGCAACTTTTTGAGTCCTGCCATCTTCACTGGAGTCTGGCAAATCACTCATCTGTTCATTAATTAAAAATTCAGCGCCGACTGCTGATCTTTCTAAATCCATACGTCTAGACGAGGAGGTTGCTTAAGTCGAAACAAGAAATTAGTACAGCTGATTTATGTGGAATACAAAATAAGCACGTCTCAAAGGAGCTTTTTTCAAGAGGCCACTGGACTTTCAGGTTTTTCTTTGAAGGCATTTCGCTTCTCATCCAAGAAGCTGCTTCAGCTCTGAGGCTGAATGAAGGATTTATATTCCTTGTCCTCCTCTGGTCATTAGTTCTCTTTTGAAATCCTTCCATTCTGAGCCAAAGAAGCTTCTTGAATGAGCAGTGAAACTTCTTCGGAGAAAAAACAGAAAGTTCAGTTATCTTTTGAAAAAGCACCTTTGGGGACAGGTGATGGCTGTGAATCTCCATAGACTTCCAATAGAATGGGGTGTGTGTGGGTGCGCAAGTGTGTGTGTGGACTTCCTTTGTTTGTCTTTGAAGAAGTTTCACTACTCATCCAAGAAGCTTCTTCCATTTCTGAAGAACTGAAAAAACCACGGAGGTTTCCTGGATGAAAAGTGAAATGTTTTCAAGGAAAAAAGAAAGTAAGTCCTGTTGCCTCTTGAAAAAAAAAAGGACCTTTGAGACAACCATGATTTGGATGACTGAGAATGTCCACAGACAGAAATAACTAAGATTCTGTTTAGAAATATGCTCATGAAGATATTCCTGGCATAAGCTTGACAGTTGCTTCTAATTCTGTAAAAGGTCAACAGTGTGGGAGAACTGACAGAAAGACAAAAAAGCAATTAATGGCTAATCAATGAAAGGTCATTTAATTCTTGGTCCAGATTAGAAGATTCATGGAAAAGTGGACAAAAATAATCTGAGATATTGACCTTGACATCATCAACAGTAGGGATGTGTATATTGCTTTTTAAATGTATTTATATACTCTGATTCTACATCCAGAAAAATATAAATGTCTGTGTGTGTGTGTGTGTGTGTGTGTGTGTGTGTGTGTGTGTGTGTGTGTGTGTGTGTGTTTTCCAGCATAACTCTGGAATGCCCCAAGCAATTTCAACAAAACTTGATACATAGATGACTTACTCTCTGGAAACAAACACTGTGGAGGTAAGACACCCCTAACCCCTCTCGGGGCATGTGTTCTCTTAAGATACAGCCTATTGTGCCTTAAAATGGCTTCTACTGTACAGCACAGTGGAATTGCCATGGTAACAACTTCACAGTACTCTACAAGGGGACTCCCTCTGGTAAGGGGAAAATCCAACGTTAGAAATTACATTTAATAATGTACCCAATCAAGTTGAGTAGAAAGAGACCAGAAATTTTCAAGTCTGCTTGCTTGGTTGGGTTCATCAGTTGGGATCTTGACATAGTAACCTGGTTGTTAAGTGAACCTAGCTTCCCCATTGACTTTGCTTGCCAGAAGGTCGCAAAAGAGGATCATGTGAACTTGGGATACAGTCACAGTAGTAAGCACGAACCAGTTGCCAAGTCATGGAATGATGATCATAGGATGCTGCAGAGTGGTGTGATGGCCTACAGGCCAGTAGTGGGTTTCAGCAGCCACTACTGCTGGTTCACTCAGGGACGTGCCATGCGCGCATATGTGTGTGCACTTGATGCATGCTATGCGGGCATGTGCAGTACAACAAAAGTTGTCCTGCGCATGCGCAGAAGCCAAAAACAAGATGATGGCACCGATGGTGCTGCCAGGGAAACGGTTCAGGGCCATGGCAGGCCTGGGTCGCTGCCGGTTCCAGCGACCCACATCGCCAAGCTACTATCAGTTCAGGCAAACCAGTCCGAACTGGTAGGAACCCACCACTGCTAGAGGTGGAGCTCTTGCCTCACCATCAGGAGGCTGTGAGTTCGATCCTTGGTAGAGGCAGGTATCTCTCTCTCTAGGCATAATGAGAATATGCCTGCTGAACAAATCTCCACATTGGGGACAGGAAGGGCATCTGGCCAGTAAACACTCTGCTAGCTCCATTCAGTTGCCTAGACTCTACCCACAAGGGATCATGGGGTGGTTAAAGGATGAAGATGATGATTATGAGGATGCTACAAAAGTCGTAACTGTGAGAAATGGTCATAAATCCCATTTTTAGTGATGTTGCAAATTTGAACAGTCACTAAAGGAACTTGTAAGTTGAAGACTTCCTATATAATAATATGACAAAGCATAGGGCATGTCTACATCTATTCCATATACTATTAAACAGGAAGAAAAATACAGAGGTCATACAGAGGTATTTTACTTTGCTTTTGTTATTTTATTTGAGTGCATGATGTCTTCTGGCCCACCTTGATTTTTCCTTAAATAAAAATTAGTCAGGATATTAAAATCGCTCTAACAGCTCAGACCTAGTGCGCTGAAAACATAAATCAATCTACTAAATCATTATCCCAAAATTCAGTAGGTCATAAATGTATCATTTCTTTGCCCCCAAATCTAAAAGGATGTTTTAAGTACTTCTAATTAGTGACTGGTTAGATAATTCTGCTCTAATAAAATAAATGCCTATTAACATGCTAATTTTGAGACCATTAATTGCCATACAAATCAACCCACTATAGTTATTTTCCTAAACACCAGTTAAATCTTCCAACTTTTTGCGAGTTTAATGTTTTTGTTATTAGATCTAATAATAAATAACATACAAAGTTGAAATTGTGTGTGTGTGTGTGTGTGTGTGTGACCAAAGGTGGCTTGAATCAGCTTTCTTTATTAACTCCATCAAAATTCATTTTATTTTGGTATACAATAACATTTTAATTTGAATTAAATGCTTGGTTTAATTAACTTTTTAAGATTAATGTAATTGTGGGATGTTGTAGAATCCATAAGCAGAAAACATTCATAATCTTTTTCCTTCTTCATTTTTTTTTGTAACTTCTGAATCATTTCTGCTCTACACTTTAAATAACATGACTGATATTACAACAAGGAACTATTCTCAGAACCTGACCAAACTACATATTTCTCGTCATATTTAGCCACATTTTTACCTAGACAACAAAGAATTTTTAACCAAGTTACATCTATAACTAGAAATGATTAGATTGAAAGATGTAGACTTCAGGTTAATTTCTATGATATGCACCAATTAGTTGTTGCAAATGACTTTCTGCTAATTTCCCAAATTTGTTAGAGTTTCAAAGTCCAGGTAGACTGAAGAAGAAAACAATTTTCTTCTTGTTTTGGGTATCCTTCCTTCCTTCCTTCCTTCCTTCCTCCCTCCCTCCCTCCCTCCCTCCCTCCCTCCCTCCTTTATTTTCTCCTTTCCTCCCTCCCTTCCTTTTTTCCTTCCTTCTGAAATGCCCCAAATCAGAAGTTAGTTAGAACTTAGCATTAAAATCATGAATGTTTGGGCTTACATATTATTTCATGTGAAAGTTAGCTAGAACTGACTTTTATTCAGTTATATCTTGAAATTGCCCTTATACCAATGGTGAAATTTATTTATTTTTTTTACTACCTGATCTGTGGGCGTGCCTTGGTGGGCATGGCAGGGGTAGGATCTTGCAAAATCTCCATTTCTACCCTACTCTGTCGCCAGCCAGAGGTGGCATTTGTCAGCTCCGGCCCTATGGAATGAGCTGCCCCCAGAGATCTGGGCCCTGCCCACTCTCATGGCCTTTCGCAAAGCCATTAAAACAGTGGTGGGTTTCAAAAATTGTTCGAACCTACTCTGTGGGTGTGGCCTCCTTTGTGGGAGTGGCTTGCCGCCCATGTGATCGGATGGGAGCGGCTTGCCGCCCATGTGACCGGATATGAAGATGTCGACGACACTTGTCAGAACCACCTTAAATTACCTCACGCACAGCACTGGCATACATAAGAATATGATGTAAACTTGTTTTTTAAAAGGCATCTTTGGTTTGCGTTAAAACAACTTCAATGCACCCAATGTTCTGATTGCACCACAAACGCAGTAGTCATCCTTACCTTTCACAGAGGCACTGAGTTTTATGAATAGGAGCTTGATAGTGTAGAATAATCATATCCAAGGACCAGTGGTGGGTTTCAGAAAATTTTGGAACCTCTTCTGTAGGTGTGGCCTGCTTTCCGGGTCCACTGGTGGAACCTCTTCTAACCGGTTCGGTAGATTTGATGAACCGGTTCTACCGAATAGGTGTGAACTGTTAGGAACCCACCTCTGCATTAAAACCTGGCTTTTCCAGCAGGCCTGGGGCCGTTGACCCCTTGACTGAGGTCCAGCCCCCTCCTGATTGGGTGTTTTTAACTTTGTTGTGTCCCATTGTCTTTTTTAAATTCTTTTTAATCTTTTTTTTTCTTTCATTTCTGTAAGCGGCCCAGAGTCCTTCGGGATTGGGCGGCATAGAAATTCAATAAATGAAATGAAATGAAATTCAATAAATGAAATAAGTTCTCCGAACTACTCAAAATTTCTGCTACTGGTTCTCCAGAACCTGTCAGAACCTGCTGAATTTCACTCCTACCTTATACAGGTTGTAACTTGGAAATAAGATCAGAGGAGCTTATAGATTTAGTGTCTAAGAAACCAAACTTTAAAGGAGTCATTGCATTTCATAAATAACTGTGTAGATCTGCCATCGATACAAATATTTTTTCTCCATAATTTCTCAGCTGAAAAATCTACTTGGCCTAAACTGTCCCATGTTAAAAAAAAAACCTGGTTTAACCAAACATCATTAAAATCAAAGCAGAAACATCCAGTTTTTTAAGTGTCTGAGGCTGCCAGCTGCAAAGTAAAATAAAAGAAAGCAGATATGACCCAAAAATAATTTTTTATGAAATATTTGAATTGAAATAAAACATGAAAAGCATCCAGTACCTAAATAGGTAATCTTATTTAGTTTAAGACAGATTATAAAAAATGGTCAATCGTAATCAGAAAATACACTTCAGCTAAATTAAAAGTGGGGTGGATTGTAGATTTACTGTTATAAGGTTTCCTGTGAGTTTCAGAAATTGCTTTAGAAGTGGAGAAAATGTTTCCGTAGTTAAAATGCTGAACTACACTATAAATAGGCTTTATTCATTTTTAATCCAATCAAACCATTTCCTTACGTATATCTCTGGTCTCGTCTATGTCTAGTGATGTGTGTCATGTGCTCAGTGATTGTTTATGATCACCTGTGGAGTGAGCATTTTGGGCTTCAACAGGGTTAATTTACCTTCCGTGATGGAAACATCTGTATGTATGTGTGTTAGTGTTCGGTGTGTAAACACTGAAGCCATAACAGATGGAGAAGCAGATGACAATAAACAGGAATCTAATCATCAGTATCCAATATATAATGGGATTTCTGAGAAATATTGTTTCCCCTCTCAGCAGTGCTTTGATGTGAAAATTAAAACAGGAGCACATTCAACGCAGTGAAATATGGTACCCTTAAGGCAAATCAAGTTACTTTCATTAAACACTTGTCTGTTAGGTGTAATTCTGATACACTTTTAAAAAAACACACAAAGAAACAACCTTGGTTACAAGATAGCTATTTTTTTTTAAAAAAAGGATTTATTTTTGGTGTCACTGCCTTAAGGAGGCTTAAATTCAGGATTCAGTAATATTGTTAAGTTAAAAAAGAGAAACAAATTACGGTTCTTCAAAACACACACAGACGCACATATCACATGCATGAGGCAGATGGTTGGTCTTAATTAAACTTTCGTTTCAGCCAAGTGATGTGTGTTTTACACCGGTCCTTGGTAAAAATAAATTTACTGGTAGAGGAGCCTCTGAGTGGTGATAAGATGTATTTCATACTTTCTTCCCAAGTAAGAAATTCTAAAGTCTTATTAATTCTTAATTCTATCCTTGTTCCCTCGATGAAACAGCTATTCCAATATATGTACAATTTCCTTGAAATATCATGTTGTTGTTGTTGTTGTTGTTGTTAGTTAGTTAGTCAGTCAGTCAGTCAGTCAGTCAGTCAGTCAGTTAGTTAGTTAGTTAGTAGTTAGTTACTCAGTCTTCATATATTTATTCACTCAAGTGGACAGGCCATATGGAATGTGTGAATGGAAATGATGGAACCTGCAGCAGCTACCAGTAAATTTCAAAAATAAAAATAGATACCAATAATGTTTTTGAATATTTATTTCAAAGAAAAACAGTAAACTAGCGGTGTATTCAATGAAATACTTCACTCACCTCATGATGCTGATGTCCCGCTGTGATGATGATGTCCCGTGCAGCCGCGGGAGCGATGTCCCGCCTCCTATGACACACAGCACAGTGATTCCTATCATTGGATCACTGTACTAGAGGAGGTGGGATATCGCTATGTGGCTGCTTGCCATAACAAGGAGGAGGTGGGACATCGTTGCAGAGCGGCAGGAGGGGGAGGAAGGGGAATCGTAAGACAGCCCTGCATTACATTAGAACGTGAGGAAGGGGGATGGTGCGGTGCGCGCTGCGCGGCAAACTGACACAGAGGGAGGGGAAACTCACAGGGGCACCGGGCCATTCACGAGTGTCACCCAGCGGCATGGCCCCGCCCCTTTTTCTCCTCCATTTCGGGCAAATTTTTCACTGACTCGAGTATAAGCCGAGGCGGCTTTTTTCAGCCCAAAAAGTGGGCTGAAAAACTAGGCTTATACTTGAGTATATACAGTAGCAATAGCAATAGCAGTTAGACTTATATACCGCTTCATAGGGCTTTCAGCCCTCTCTAAGCGGTTTACAGAGTCAGCATATCGCCCCCACAGTGTGGGTCCTCATTTCACCCACCTCAGAAGGATGGAAGGCTGAGTCAACCTTGAGCTGGTGAGATTAGAACCACTGAACTGCAGATAACAGTCAGCTGAAGTGGCCTGCAGTACTGCACCCTAACCACTGCACCACCTTGGCTCTTTGGGGCTCAGCCTTTCTTATGGTTCTACTTTCACAGCCATACATTTCAACTGGGAAAACCATAGCCTTGGGAAACCATAGCTTGGGGAATATCATAGATGAAATATTAAGAAAAAAACAAAGGTTTCTTGAAAGAAATTGCATTAGTTGGGTTTTTTTTAAAAAAAAAATCCTTCTCTTCCTTTTATGATTAACCCTTTAATTGAAGACATGATTGAAATAAAATTTGGGGAAGGACTTCACTGCCTTTTGAGCCTTTCACTTTTTTGATGTTTCCCACTGATAGATTTTCAAGACTGAACAATTTTCAGATTAGTGAAATGTTTGAAGCTATTTTTCAATGAGTTAGAAAAGGTATCATTTTCAAAGATCTTAAGAATGGAATGAATGGGCAATTTCTTGTGGGAGATGTAGAGACTTCTGAATCTTTCTGTTGGTCACTCAACCAAATGTCTGCATTTCTACACTAGGACTAGGTTGATATTCAGCATGACCATTGAGAAAGAAATGTTGGTTCATCCTCCTGGTTAATTACAGTTCTTCAGAAAGAAACATTTTCTGAATTTCTTTTTGTGCACCCCTGCCAAATAACTCCTCTAAATATCTATGATCAGAAATTCCTGAAGTTAGAAGAAGAACATTCAATGCTTATCTGACCTGTTTTTTCCTGTAGGGCTTCAAATGGAATTCATGGCATTCCATTCTTCTTCTTCTTCTTCTTCTTCTTCTTCTTCTTCTTCTTCTTCTTCTTCTTCTTCTTCTTCTTCTTCTTCTTCCTCCTCCTCCTCCTCCTCCTCCTCCTCCTCCTCCTCTCCTCCTCCTCCTCCTCCTCCTCCTCCTCCTCCTCCTCCTCCTCCTCTTCCTCCAGCAGGAACTTTGTGGGATAGCTTCAATTAGGAGCTAGCAACAGGTCCAAAGTCATCACTGATTCTCTTTTGTTAAACATAGATTTGAACCAATGTCTCCTTAGTGCCTGGTCCAGATTTAAGACCTTCATCACTGCATACCCATGGCTCTAATAGCAAGTTCTCCCTTTTGCATGAAAGTCCTACCCATCTGAGTTGTTGCTGTACAGAAACAGAGGCTATGAGGCATCTAAGCCCACTTTGACTTCATCAATTAACGAAGATGGGATAACAGTAAACAAATAAAAAATGCATTGGAATTGGCCTGTTACTATGATACTGGCTGTTTTGACACAAGATACTAAATCATGAACCATGGCTTTTTGTAATGCATAGACTTAGTTATTGTTCTTCCAAAGCAATAAAGTTCTTCCTTCAAAATTGAAACCACGGACAAAGCAATTACACGAAACTAGGAGAATTAAACAAAAGTTACAGAGGACATATACATAGTAAACAGAATGGCTTGCTAAATTAAATACATTTTAGAGGGTGGAATTAAAACCTGGTGGAGCATGAAGAGAGAAGATTCTTGCCATTACAAGGCTGAAAATACATTCAAATATGACATTGTTTTTCTTCGCACATGCTTCCGCAGCCATAACACTGCTCTCTAAATAGCGTTTGCATAATGGTCAAGAGATTACAGAAAATGTTGCTATTGATAGAAGGCATTATGGTTCCTTGGATGAAAGTGGAAACCTTTCATTCCTCTGTAACCCTAAGATCTCTGTGTTTTGTCTTATCTTTGTATGATAGCCATGCACATCAGGTAGAAATGCATAGGAGAACTACAAGGGGATTGAAATTGACCCATTCTCAGTTAAAATACATGTATATATGCCCACACACTTTTTCAATAGATTGCTTGATAGCTGGATAGTTGGCTGGCTGGATGGATGGATGGATGGATGGCTGGATGCATGGATGCATGGATGCATGGACAGATGGACAGAGAGATGATAGATAGATAGATAGATAGATAGATAGATAGATAGATAGATAGATAGATAGATAGATAGATAGATAGGCAGGCAGGCAGGCAGGCAGGCAGGCAGGCAGGCAGGCAGGCAGGCAGGCAGGCAGGCAGGCAGGCAGGAAGGCAGGCAGACTGATAAAATCAAAGTTTTGTGAAACAGTCCTTATTCTATGTTCATTGACCACAAACCTGATTCACCAACAAGATCAATGTTCTGTAAATGCTTACATGGAAGTAGATTCCTTGATGTCTTCCTCTGAAAATATCTTGGACATTGTCAATTTGTTCTGCATGGAATGTTCAGATTCTCACCTTCTTCATATCACTAGCTTTGCTAACCCCACTCTCAGTAGATGCTTTGTTGGGCAAATCACATTGTATTTAGCCTACATGGCTAAATTACTTAGAAATAAATAATTTCTCTAAGGGTGAAACATGAAACAAAATCTTGGATTCCTACTCAAACAAATGCTGTAATCTTAAAAAGCTGTAGGCTAGCCAGCATAATATAATACATAACAAGTGGATTTCCAAAGAAGAAGAAAAAACCAATTACACAACAGTATTATATTTTTGGTGGCATTAAGATGAAGATGTATCTCTAAATTATTCTTTAAAATCCATTAGGAACAGTTTGAAACTGTTGAACAGTTTCAATTTTATGAAAAAGACTAGCTTCTTCCTATGGACATACAAGATGGATGAAAGTATCTGTAGCTAGTATTTATAGCAAAAATAATGGTTTGTTGTCAAAATAACTCATCATATGTTGGCATTATCTGAATCATGCTTCAGCCTAATTCAGATTGGTGCTTTCTATGGCATGCCATTATTATTGTCAGCCTGAGTGAATCCACTGCAGAATGAAGAGTTCTACATTGAACATTATGGGCATATTCTACTGTATTTGTCTAGTTCAGCTGATCAGCTGAGAGAGAACAATCTGCCCAAAGGATGCCCAAGACATATCTAGAATCTATGTCTATCAGTCTAGAACTCTCACTAATATACTACACTGGTTTGAGGGCTGAGAAAGAGGAAAGTTCCTCTAGGGAACTTCCATGCCTAAAGGAAGACTAGAACCAAAATCTCAAGTGCTTAGCTCTTCTACAAGACGAAGAAAAAGAAGGCGGAGGAGGAGAAGGAGGAGGAGGAGGAGGAGGAGGAGGAGGAGGAGGAGGAGGAGGAGACAGAGAATAAGGCGAATGAGGAGGAGGAGGAGGAGGAGGAGGAGGAGAGGGAGAAGGAAGAGAAGGAGAAGGAGGAGATGAGAACAAGGAGTATGAGGAGGAGGAGGAGGAGGAGGAGAAGAAAAAGTAGTAGTAGTAGTAGTAGTAGTAGTAGTAGTAGTAATAGTAATAGTAGTAGTAATAATAGTAGTAGTTGTTTCCAATTCTCCTATAGTGTATCTTAGGCAAGAACCTGATGACTGAACAATCAGGTTTCATTCATTCATGTATGTATGTATGTATGTATGTATGTATGTATGTATGTATGTATGTATGTATCAGTGGTGGGTTTCAAATTTTTTTAGAACCTACTCTGTGAGTGTGGCCGCCTTTGTGGGAATGACTTGCCAGCCATGCCTTTTGTTTCTCTGTCCCTTTTTTTCTGAAAGAAAAATTCATCTCTCTCTCACTCTTTTTCTTTCTTTTTTCTTTTTTTATTTATTTCTTCCTTTCTTTCTCTTTCTCTCTCTCTCTCTCTCTGTCGGTCTATCTGTCTGTCTGTCTGTATGTCTGTCTGTCTGTGTGTGTGTGTGTGTGTGGCAGTGGTGGGTTTCAAAAAATTTTGGAACCTCTTCTGTAGGTGTGGCCTGCTTTCCGGGTCCACTGGTGGAACCTCTTCTAACTGGTTCTGTAGATTTGACTAACCGGTTCTACCGAATAGGTGCGAACTGGTAGGAACCCACCTCTGGTATGTATGTATGTATGTGCGTTTGTGTGTGACACACACACATATATCACCCCCCGCGCGCACGCGCGCACACACACACACACACACAAAATTTATTTTTTGATAGGTTGACTTCATGAATATATTCAAGAATGAAGATTGTATATATAATACACACACACACACACAGAAACAGAGTATATATTCTCTATTCTTGAATATATTCATGAAGTCAACCTACCAAAAAATAAATTACATTTGCCAACATTGCATTCAGAATGCCCTTCATTAGAAGAAATGTACATGAAAGTGCATGTGAAAAACCAATTTTGGGCAATTGGGAAAATGAGAAATTGAGTGGGGCTACAACTTTCCAACATTACCCTACAGCATGCCAATTTATACCATTCACCGCAACCCTGAAAATACCCATTTGATAGATAGACAATTATATTGGCAAAATGCTACAGCGCCTTGTTATGCCGATATAGATTTAATTTTTTTTGGGGGGGGGTCTTTTTAAATGGGATCACAGCCTCTGTCATAATCTGGCATCTGCTGTTTTTCAAGGAGCTTCTTTTTTAAAAAAAAAAAAACCCTTCCTTTAAAATGAAAATTATAATTTTGCTGCTCAATGAACCTCACAATAGCAGCATTTTAGCATTTCCCCACAATGGCAGATGGCAAGCTGATCAGTCTGGTTGCATCTACACTCTGATAAATTCTGCACATACCACCTCTGAGATCCAGAGGGAGGTCAAAGAGTAAATGTTATTTATCTTTTTCTCAGCACTTGATACTTACAAATCACAAGACAAATGATTGGAAAAGACACATTTACAGCTTTTAATTAGATTTACTAATGTCTGCTGCATATGTTAGAAATGCAAAGCTGAAAGGACGCACATTTGTCATTTCTTCTTTGTCATTCGTGTTACCTGCTGGGATTTCTTCCAGATCAAATTGCAGATGATTTGTCACTGTGACAAGGGCTCTAAGACCAAGTTTAAAAGATAAAGACAGGATTGACTCAAACTTGAAAGAAGACAACTCCACAGAGAACTTCTCTATCTCCCTGAAGTCATGGAGATATTATGGAGGTAATTTTCTTGCTATTATGGGTAGTGAGGTTTACCATTGACTTGCTTTCAGGATGGTGTTTCTACCAAGTCTAGGGAAGTGAAAAAAATCATTGTTTTGTTTTGTTTCCTCCGTGGCTTAGCAATCTTCCTTGAATCATTTCCTCCGTGGTTTAGCAATCTTCCTTGAATCATTTCTGATTTGGAAATCTGAATTAACTGTCCATTTTCGTAAACTTCGGCAAACGTTTAATAGCAATAGCAATAGCAGTTAGACTTATATACCGCTTCATAGGGCTTTCAGCCCTCTCTAAGCAGTTTACAGAGTCAGCATATCACCCCAACAGTCTGGGTCCTCATTTCACCCACCTTGGAAGGATGGAAGGCTGAGTCCACCTTGAGCCTTGTGAGATTAGAACCACTGAACTGCAGATAACAGTCAGCTGAAGTGGCCTGCAGTACTGCACCCTAACCACTGCACCACCTCGGCTCTTTAAGAATGGATATCGGGGAAAAAATACTGGTCTTTTGATGGAAAATTTATTGGGAAGTACAGTGGTTAAGATGCTGACCTTGTAGATCAGAAAGGTTGGCAGTTAGGCGGTTCGAATCCCTAGCACCACGTAACAGAGTGAGCTCCCATTAGTTGTCCCAGCTTCTGCCAACCTAGCAGTTCAAAAGCATGTAAAAATGCAAGTAGAAAAATAGGAATAGCAGTAGACTTATATACCGCTTCATAGGCCTTCAGGCCTCTCTAAGCGGTTTACAGAGAGTCAGCATATTGCCCCCAACAATCTGGGTCCTCATTTTACCCACCTCGGAAGGATGGAAGGCTGAGTCAACCCTGAGCCGGTGAGATTTGAACCGCTGACCTGCTGATCTAGCAGTAGCCTGCAGTGCTGCATTTAACCACTGCGCCACCTTGGCTCAGGAACCACCTTGGTAGGAAGTTAACAGTGTTCCGTGCGCCTTCGGCATTGAGTCATGCCAGCCACATGACCACAGAGACACCTTTGGACAGTGCTGGACTTCGTGGGGTGCTTAAATCTGGCCTAAGGAGATGGCCTGGAAATAACAAAGGACTGGTCCATAGTGCCTCTGTTAGTGAAAATGGGGCACATGGGGGCTGTGTGCGATCCCCCTGCACTTCGTTTTTGGCCTGGATGCCTTTTATAGCCCTCTCCCAACCAAAATGAGGCACGGGGGTGCCACAGGTGATGTTTTGTCTGGTAGGATGCTGCAGCAGGCATCTGTCCCATCTCCCCCACCCACCCACCCAGCCAGCCCATGGTGGAGATTTACAATGTTGATCCATCTCTCAAAAGATCCCTATAGACAATGGCTAAAATGATGATGATCCTGAATTGGTACTCATTCTTTTCTTCAGATAAGCCCACCGGTCTGTTTATGTAGTTTGAGTTTGAGTTTATTCAATTTGTAGGCCTCCCTATTCCCCGAAGGGACTCAGGGCGGCTGAACAAAGCCAAGGGAGGGGAAATTACAAAAAGTAAGACAAAGACAATCAGACAATACGAACAGTTTAAAAGCACAACAGACACAGCAAATTCGAGTAAGGGGGGGGGGGAACTCAACCCCAGGCTTGCTGGGACAGCCAGGTCTTCACGGCCGTCCGGAAGGCCTGAAGAGTGGAGAGGGTCCGAATCTCCACAAGGAGCTCATTCCAAAGGGCCGGGGCAGCCACAGAGAAGGCCCTCCTCCGAGTAGTCACCAGCCAACATTGGCTGGCAGATGGAATACGGAGGAGGCCTAATTTAAAAGCACAACAGACACAGCAAATGTACCTTTGCAAGTCGAATTCCAGACAAAGAAATCACTTCTGCTGTACCCGAAGTCTGAATATCCAGAGGGGATATTCAAATACGATCATGACATATAAGCCGTCATCTGATTTTTTTAAATATTTGGACAGAAGGACTTCCTAAGAGAGCAGATGTCTGACTCAGGACTGTGTCTGATCAAACACCATGAGAGGCAGCCTTTTTTTCATCTTTGTTTCACTAATCCACAATGGTAGACTGTCAATATTATCTTCTTCCCAAACATGTCATGCTTGCTTCAAACTGAGTCATTTTAAAAAATATATATATCAATAAACCAAATCTGAACTTCTGGTGTGCTTCTAACTCTCGTTCCTTAACACTTTTGGCAGATTTTTTTGCTTTTGTTTTTATGTTAGAAGACATATGGCAGCATCTCAGGCACGAATGGCAAGAAGTATTTTAGGACTCGGAACAAACTTGCATGTTCAATTGTCTAAAAAGAAATCTTTTGATTCCCCCCTCCCTTTTTTTTCCCTTTGCCTTTTTATTTAGGGATCCTAAGTATTCTTCTATTTGCGGAACTCTCAATAGCTACGTTGAAGTGCTATCTGCTCATTTGTGGTTTAGCAGAAAAAAATAGACTGCCATGTACCGTATATACTCGAGTATAGGCCGACCCGAATATAAGCCGAGGCACCTAATTTTACCATAAAAAACTGGAAAAGTTATTGACTCGAGTATAAGCCTAGGGTGGGAAATGCAGCAGCTACCGGTAAATTTCAAAAATAAAAATAGATACCAATAATGTTTTTGAATATTTATTTCAAAGAAAAACAGTAAACTAGCTGTGTATTCAATGAAATACTTCACTCACCTCATGATGCTGATGTCCCGCTGTGATGATGATGTCCCGTGCAGCCGCGGGAGCGATGTCCCGCCTCCTATGACACACGGCACAGTGATTCCTATCATTGGATCACTGTACCAGAGGAGGTGGGACATCGCTATGTGGCTGCTTGCCATAACAAGGAGGAGGTGGGACATCGTTGCAGAGCGGCAGGAGGGGGAGGAAGGGGAATCATAAGACAGCCCTGCATTACATTAGAACGTGAGGAGGGGGGATGGTGCGGTGCGCGCTGCGCGGCAAACTGACACAGAGGGAGGGGAAACTCACAGGGGCACTGGGCCATTCACGAGTGTCACCCAGAAGCATGGCCCCGCCCCCTTTTCTCCTCCATTTCAGGCAATTTTTTCACTGACTCGAGTATAAGCCGAGGCGGCTTTTTTCAGCCCAAAAAGTGGGCTGAAAAACTAGGCTTATACTCGAGTATATACAGTAATTGGTTCTAGCTCTCTATAGACATCTCAAGCTCTCTCCCATGTCTGTCTCTGTTTCCAGTCATTTCCAACCACTGCTGGTGATCTGATTTCCCTTCGGGGTAACTAAGTGTTCTGACCTAGGCTTCCCCAATCTCTGAGATGCATGGACAGATCTTCACACTCCTGAAAAGAACTAATAAACGGGGTTTCCTGGGCGGGACTTACTGATGGTAGCAGCTAAACACAGCTGCTCCCGTATTACCAATGGTGTTACCTGTTAAGACACCTTCCTCTTCTGGAAAAGAAGGGAAAGGAGAGAAGTTTTGTCAAGCAAATGCCTTTCTGATCTTTGCAGCTTTTATGTCTGTGAAGAGAAGGGGGGCCAGCTGAAGGCAGAACTGCTCCGCACTGGAAATCTCCGGCTGCCTTGCAGCCCCAAGTAAGCTTCCCTCCCACTCAGTTCAAAGATTGAATTACCTGATTCCAAAACGAGCAGAATTCGTATGCGAGATCATTAATTGTCTATTTAAATCTAGCTTCTTTGCTACAAAATCCTCTTTCGTTACTTTATCTATTTAAAGAAGTGTCTAAAATGGCGATGAGCCAGTTGAATTGCTGACTAACATTGTTTATCTAATTATACGGAGTCTCAAAACTTCAAAGAAAGGGAGGGAATTTTGCCTCACAGTCGGCCACCATTCACCATCAACCTGTGGCTTTACTCCCAAGTTGACCCTGGTTTCTGAGCTGTTCTTTTCTTCTGGAAACTCTGTGCATGCATACACTGGGAACAGGCTCCACCTGTTCCTCTGCCTCACTGCTGTCTAGCTCTGAAGGCAGCTGAGAACTGCCAGATGGCCTTGGCGCCAGCTCTGCCTCTGATGCAGAGCCCTCGTCCAAGCCTCCCTCAGCCTCCAGGACTGTCCCATGTTCCTCCACAACGCCTTCACTCTCCGACTCTGCTGCCAGCTCTACTGGCTACTGGCAGCCCATAACACTAAGAGACAAAAAAGTATGAATCAGCCTGGACGATATGGAATAAGGAAAAGTCATTATCTATGACCTTAGAAGAGTTGTGGTGGTGGTACAATGGTTAGAGTACAGTACTGCTGGTTAACTCTGCCCACTGCCAGGTGTTTGATTTTGACCGGCTCAAGGTTGAGTCAGCTTTTACTATTGCTAAGCCTACCAGGAGGTTAGATGAAGGTAACCTGGCAGAGATAAGGTAGGAAAAGAATGTGATATTTGTTCAACAATCAGATGCAAGTAGGAAAAGATATTACATATACTACAGTATTGACATCCATAGAAGAGAATGTTTGTAGCTGTGGGTTGAACTGGGGGGAAGGTCCTCAGTTCTCTCTGAGCTTCGTTGTTTGCTTGTACAGTACGTGTTTTATTACCCAACTAGATAACATCATCAGTGCTAGCACTGAAGATATTACCTAGTTGAGTTATGAAATGCTTGCAAGAAGATAACCAGGTTCAGAGAGCACTAAGTATAAGTATATTCACAGTATAAACATCACATCACTAAAGACAAAGGTTATTAATAGGATAACCTCAAAAGCAGGAGGATTACAATTTCTTGACCAGGTTTTGAAGCTAGAGTAGATTCTAGTTTGGATGAAATCATCTTTCCATCTTTCTGGTCCAATGAAATAAGTCATCTTCTCGGTCTGTGTTCATCAGAAGGTAATGTTTTGAAGAAGGAGGAGCAGCAGTGGGAGTGAGAGGAAGAAGAAGGAGGAGGAAGGGAGGAGGAGGGGAGGGGAGGAGGAGGAAGAAGGAGGAGGAGCAGTGGGAATGGGAGGAGGAGGAGGAGGAGGAAGAAGAAGAAGAGGAGGAGGAGGAGGAGGGGGAGGGGGAGGTGAGGGGAAGGAAGGGAGGAGGAGAGGAAGGAGGACGAAGAAGGAGGAGCAGCGGGAGCGAGAGGAAGGAGGAGGAGGAGGAGGGAAAGGAGGGAAAGGAAGAGAAAGGGAGGAGATGTGGAAGGGGAGGAAGAAGGAGGAGGAGGAGCAGGAGAAGTGGGAAGAAGAAGAAGAAGAAGAAGAAGAAGAAGAAGAAGAAGAAGAAGAAGAAGAAGAAGAAGAAGAACAACAACAACAACAACAACAACAACAACAACAAGCCATAATCACACCACTAATTAAGAGAATGCAGCCCAAGAATCCAATACAATTAAGGTAAAGGTTCCCCTCGCACATATGTGCTAGTCATTTCCGACTCTAGGGGGCAGTGCTCATCTCCGTTTCAAAGCCGAAGAGCCAGCGCTGTCCGAACACATCTCCGTGGTAATGTGGCCGGCATGACTCAACACCAAAGATACACAGAATGCTGTTACCTTCCCACCAAAGGTGGTTCCTATTTTTCTACTTGCATTTTTTACATGCTTTCGAACTGCTAAATTGGCAGAAGCTGGGACAAGTAATGGGAGCTCCCTCCTTTACGCAGCACTGGGGATTCGAACCACCAAACTGCCGACCTTTCTGTTCAACAAGCTCAGCGTTTTAGCCACTGAGCTACCATGTCCCTCTATACTGTATACTTATACCCGTATAAATAAATACATGCAACCCAAGAATCCAGTATAATTAAATCCTCCTAAAAGAAAGACGGAGGGGGGACTGTGGAAATCTGGGCATATTGATTGAAAATTAAAGTGTGAGACAGTTATAGTTCTGTTTTGTGCCAAAGCTAATTGGAGAAAAAATTATTGAAATATAGAGACTGCGGAAAAAGGGTTGTTATGAATCTGTTACTGACAAGGAAGAAGGTTTAAAAAACCAGGGCCCAACAACACTAATAAATATGATGCATATTAGGTAATTAAAACATTTTTAAAAAAATTCATAGGGCAGTAATTCAAGTGTTAGTTGGAAATTCTTTAATCAATATACAATTGTCACTGAAAAACTGCTTCATTTTCTGTGACAAAACACCCATTTAATGTGGCTACACAATTGACACACAAAACATTAGTTAATCCAAATGTAATTAGCACACAAATCCAGGAACTCTGATTGATTGTTTCCATGAAGATGAAGCCCTAAGGGCTGGAATCTTGATCCTTAAGGGAACCCAACTATTAATTAAATAACTTCTTAGCTTCCAACATAATCTAATTATCCTCTTCACAAGCATATTGGGGGAAGCGAGTGGTTTTGAAACTTTTCCATTAATTTCTTTCCCAAGTGAACGGCTAAGCTTCTTTCTCAAGTTTTAACCAGTGTTGATTTAAGGAACGCATACTGATTTTTGCCCATCTTCTTCTTTTTTTCTTTTTTACCTCAGTTGTATGTTATTTGGAGTTTCTTTATTGTAACAAAAATCAATAAAAATCAATTATACAATTGAAACCATCTGACATAGATGTCATACTCATTATATCCTGCAATGCACGTAACTATTAATTCAATATTTATCTGACAAGGCTACTTAATAAATGAGTATTATGCAACTGTTTGCCTTTTCTAAGGAATATAAGACTCCTTACATCCTATCATTAGAAATATAATTTGCTAGCAAATACTAAATTGTCAATTAGCACAACTACATATCCTCCTCCATCTTCTCTCTCTCTCTCTCTCTCTCTCTCTCTCTCTCTCTCTGTGTGTGTGTGTGTGTGTGTGTGTGTTTGTGTGTGACTCTCTATGTGTGTGTATGTAAAAGTATAACACTTAACTTTTGTATCTGTAGGTGGCACTATCTATACTTATATTGAAAGGGCACCCAAATATCCCTGTGAAATCTTAAGCAACAATCATAAATAAGTCAGAACTAGAGAAACTGAATGTAAATATTAGGACAAGTTCACAAATTTGTGCTCTACACATTCAAATGGAAATTTCTCAGTTTTCAAACGGACCATTTTTTAAACCTGATTTTCCTTTTTCTGTTTGCTTTGCTGTCTTGACAATCTGCAACGCGGCTTGTCACAGGAGTTGTTTTCCTTTTTATGCTCACTTCTCCTTTTATGAGTGTGCCATCTCTTAGAGTGTTTTCCTGAACGTTGGTTTTCGTGACATCATTTCTCAAAGGCATAATTAGAATATGTGCATTTTGGGACCTCATCAGAATCGTCAATTCTCCTCTTTTGCCCCCTCCCCATATGTGTGTTTCAGTGTGCATAGATACATTCTAAAATGGTAAAATAATAATAATAATTATTACATGGACTTATCCGGACTTTTCTCAAATGCATAGGAATCTTCACATCTCTTGGCTGAACTTCTGGACATCAACAAGCAAGTTATTGTTGTGGCCCAGCAGGAGCCGTTGGAGCTGCCACCAGATTCCAACAGCGAGGGGCCTGATGAGTTAGCTCTGGAGGATGTGGAGGACCCTGGACAGGGTTCCGACCCCGAGCAGGGCGCAGAGAGGCTGGTTGGCCACCAGGAGACACCTGAGCCTTGGAGCAGTGTGGAAGAGACAAGGAAGAGTGAGCCGGATGCCAGTAGTGAGTTGTTCCTGGATGCACACAATCGAAGAGCTACTAGGCGTCAGGAATAATTGCACAGTTACAGGAGGTAATTGCACTCAGCTGGTGGCCATTAGGTTCCTCTCCAGACTATAAAAAGACTCCTTGTGCACACGCCCCTCTTTGCAGAAGTCAACGCAGGATTGAATGTCAGAGGACATTACTGTGAGCTTGGCAGGCTGGATTGCTGCCAAGCCTTATCTGTGTTTATTTCTGCCCAAGCTTGTCTGTGCCAGTTTGCTGCCAAGGACCTGTCTGTCTGTTAATTAAATGCTGTAACTTATCTCTGGCTCGGAGTGTGTGTGGTATGGGATGAGGGGGGGGGGGGTCAGAACAGTTATCAATGATGATGAATAGCAGGCACTATTATAAATGGCACTCACAGAACAGAGATGGTATTCAGCAGGTTCTGACCAGTTCTGGAGAACCAGTAGTGGAAATTTTGAGTAGTCTGGAGAACCAGTAAATAACAGCTCTGACTGGCCCTGCCCCCATCTATTCTCTGCTTCCTAAGTCCCAGCAGATCGGGAGGTAATGGGAATTTTGCAGAAACCTTCCCCTGGAATGGGGAGGGAGTGGAGATTTGACAGTATCCTTCCCCTGCCACACCCAACAGGCCACGCCCACCAAGCCATGCCATGCCTAACAATCCACGACGAAAGAACTGGTAGTAAAAAGAATTTGAATCCCACTACTGTCACAGCATGTTTTCTGATGGAGATCTTCACCCATACATTCAGAGAAACTCTTCTTTCCTTCCAATTTATTTATTAAGGAAATTTATATTTCTGCCTATTTCTGCACATAGTGACTTACAAGGTGGCTTACCAGAATATAAAAGCCTCATATAAAAAATCCAATAAAACTAATAAAAGAGAGACTCATATAATCAGCATCAACAACCAGCTTCAAACTGCCTGCTGGGAAGCTTTAGTATGGTAAAACTGGAATGTGTGTCAAACTTTTAGGCAGGTTTTTGTGTGTGTGAAATAATGATTGGATTACTCATCCTAGGGACAACTTTAAAAGTAATAAGCAATGATGACAGTTTTACATTTCAGTTTGTTGGCGTTTGAGTCTCTGATATTACTCATTTAAAGCTGTTGGGAAAAATAGCCATCTGGTTCAGTTCCAAGCCAGGAGAAAGACACTGGAAACATGGAGGGTGATTGGAAAGATGGTTTAATGATAAAGGAGAACCACATGGCTTCTTCTGGGTAGCTGACCACATGGAGTTGAGAATGAGGAGTTTTTATACCTTCTCTTGGGATTTGCACTTGAGCTTCCTGTTCCTGTGCAAGAACATGTGTTCTATTGCCTGTTGTCAGACTCCCATGGGGCCATGTACAAACCCTAGGAGTTTGTCTGAGTTAAGCTTGGTTGAAGTTTGGCCGATGCAATGAAGGGCTTGTTGGGCAATTTCAGTGGTGGGTTTCAACATTTTTTAGAACCTCTTCTGTAGGTGTGGCCTGCTTTTGTGCCAGCCATGTGACCAAGTGTGGGTGGCTTGGCAATCATGTGACTTGGTGGGCGTGGGCAACTTGTAAAATGTGATGAAACTCACTTAACAACACTCTTGCTTAGCAACCAGAATGTTGGCTCAGGAACTCTGGCATTGAAGTGTGCAAGTCTTAAAGCTGTCAAGTTACAAGACCCTTGCACCCCTAACCCTTTAGAAAAAAAAACCCAGGGATGTTCAAACTTGACAGCTTTAAGACTTTAAAGTTTAGATAGGACTCTTAGAGGCTGGAGGGCGATTGGTGAGCCAGCCAATCAGTGAGCAGTGGGCGGGGCAAGCATGGTGTGGACGGTCGGGGAGAGGGAGCTGGAACCAGTTCTAAATGGCATGGTAGATTTGTGGAACCTCTTCTATAGAAGAGGTTAGAACTGGCAGGAACCCACCCCTGGGCAATTCCTATTATGGCTTAATGTCTTTGTCCCGGGTTTGATCCTGACTGAGGGCTAATCCTATACTCTGCCTTTGTTGCAAAATATTCTGTCTTGAATGGATTTCTGCCTGCAGTATTTGCCTGCAGTATTTTACCTATGGATAGAGCTAACTATCTCTTTATCTCTTAAGTGCTGAAATCTGCTAAGGGCTATTAAGAAAGGTGGGAGCTGTTTTCCTAGAGCATGTTTCTCCATGTCTCATCCAAGGAAATATAATATTCTGCCTTTAGAATATTTCTCAAAATATTGCATTCTTCTAGGAGGGGGACGGTCTTCCTTCAAAGCACAAAGTATTTAGTTGTGCAGTACCGTTGCTCGCCTGACAACCCAGCAATTCAGATTTCAACGGAATTTCATTGAAAAAGGAGAAGTGAAAACAAAAGGGAAGTGGGCACAAACACAAAAAGTTTTGTAACTAAGCTTGGGATGCTAAGATCTTAGTTCAACTACCTGAAAATCTGTCCCAGTATAATAATGCCCCCTAAGATAGGGATGGCTAACTTTTTTGTTGTTGGGTGCCAAAAATGTGAGGGCGTGCGTGCTGCCAGCACCCATAATGCAAAGTGTGCCCCCACAGGTGCATGCATGCACAACCACCCCACATGCTCCATCCCCCATGCGCACCACGCTACTCGTCGCCAAAGTGGTGCAGGAAGTTCTGGTTGGCCCGTTGGACCCAATTATCGCCCTCCCCAGGCTCTGGATGCTTTCCTAGAGCCTGGAAAGGGCAAAAATGGCCTCCCCTACCCCCCTGGAAGCCCTCCGGAAGCCCTCCGGAAGCCAGTAACGGATCATTTCCTAACTCTGGTTGGCCCGTTGGGCCCATGTTTTGCTCTCCCTAGGCTCTGGGGGCTTTCCTGAAGTCTGGGGAGGGCAAAAATGCCCTCCCCCTGCCCTCCAGAAGGGTGAAAATAAGCTGGCCAGCACACACATGCACACTGGAGTTGATGGCACTCGTGCCAGCAGATATGCTCCATGTGTGTTCTGACCCCCTCCTTCGTCAAATAACAAATGCCGAGATAAGCTTAACTGGAATTTCACAGCACTTTAATTAACAGGAAACATAAACTTTGGTGGCTGAAAGCCCAAGCATAAACAAACAGATAAGAACCTTGGCAGCAACTCAGACTTCGACATAGGCAGATAACAGCTTCTCCAGCGTTATGAATGAAGTTGAATCCTGCAAATCAGACTCCTCCCCAAGTCCCTCCTTAAATACAATCTTGAGAAGAGCCTAATTACAACCAGCTGAGTCCAATTATCTTTTGTAACTGTGTAGCTGTGTTCTCCGTCGATCTGCCCAGCTTTGCCTGGCATCCAGGACCACCTTCCTTGTCTCCTCGTCACTACTTCAAGGCCTGACGTCATGAGCACCCTCCCTTTGGCTCTCACTGCTGCTCCATGCCTCAGGGGCCTCCTGGTGACCAACCAGCCTCTCTGCGCCCTGCTCGGAGTCGTAACCCTGTCCAGGGTCCTCCACCTCTTCCAGAGCCAATGCATAAGGCCCCTCACTGTCGGAGTCCGTTTGCAGCTCCAAGAGCTCCTGCTTGGCCCCAACAATGTGCCACCTGTGGCACACATGCCATAAATTTTCCATCACAGCCCTAAGGAAAAAGGGGGAAAATCCATGTGACATCTTGACTCATTGATAGTCAAAACGTCAACCAGAGGAGTCTCCTGTTAGTTTCTATCCTTTAAAATATGGTCACCGGTAATGCATTAGGAAACTGTCCTTAGGAAAGTTACGATTTGCATACTCAGAGATGAAGGAGGGGTGAAACAGAGAAAAAAAACTGATAGTCACAAAGATTGCTTTGGATGTAGACTAAAGTAGGTGATAGATTTTTTTTTTTAAAAAAAAAATCACTTCTACCTTACTTTTAAAACTCTTTACACATCAATATGTGACTCCTATTATGAAAGGGAAGATCTATTCCTCCTGTCAGGTTTGCCAACTAGTATTTGAAAAGAAAAAAAAAATGCTATAGTAGATAAAGACCTGTTATTCAGGGTCAGAATAAATTGGTGCTTTGATATCGTCACCCAAAAGGCAAACTTATCTTCTCCTTCTCCTTTTCCTTCTCCTCTTTTTCATTTTCCTTCTCCTTCTCCTTTTCATTTTCCTTCTCCTTCTCTTTTTCATTTTCCTTCTTTTCATTTTCCTCCTCTTTCTCCTCCTCCTTCTCTTTCTCCTTCTCAGTTTCATTTTCCTTCTCCTTTCATTTTCATTCTCCTTTTATTGTTGAAATACAGAATAGCACAATTCCGTGATGTTGCAATTTAGAATGAGTAAGCATAATGCAATAATGTGTATTGTTTAATTATGCTGCTTTAATAGAACCAGAAAAAAACTACACGGAATGCCAAAGCGTGTTGAAAAAATATCTCAAATCTTCTCCATATTCGTGTACAAAAATTACTTTCTATATGTTTGCGTATGTGTTTGTATGTGATAAAGTGAATGTGGCAAATTAAGAATGCTGTTTGTGAGTCTTAATTAACACCAATGCTGTACAATTCCCCTTAGGAGGGATGGCATTTAAAAAAAAAACCCTCCTGCTGAGTTTTATAAATAAGGTTCATGAGAATGGTTACAAAATGTAAATTTAAATCTTAACTCTCCCCCCCCCCCTTTAAAAAAATGGGATTTGGACAACAAAATGAGAATTAAAAGCTTAGCTTGAAAATACAACTTAATAAATTCATGGCACATGGTGCATCTTAATATGTCCTTGATCAACAATAGAATGGTCAGCATTTGTAGTTAATTTTCTGTAAAACCACAAAGAAAGGTATGTAAGTTGCTGCCTTAAGAACATATTGCTCTTAATATTTATGATGGAAAAGAAATATTTATGATGGAAAAATTTCATTTTTGCTTAAATAACGAACGTACCTCATTTCTGCTGCACCAGAAAAAAAATCTACCCCCACAAATAAGGAACGAAAATAAATAAAAGATTGAAATTAATACTATTCACATTAAACTTTTAAATAATTGCAAAGTCCAAGGAGAATTGTAACTAATATTGATATGTGGGACAGTAGCTATTATCAGAAGAGGAGGAGGAGGAGGAGGAGGAGGAGGAGGAAGGAAGGGAGGGAGGAGGAGAGGAAGGAGGAGGAAGAAGGAGGAGCAGCAGGAGTGAGAGGAAGGAGGAGGAGGAAGAGGAAAAGGAGGGGAAGGAGGGGAAGGAGGAGAAAGGGAGGAGATGGGGAGGGGAAGGAAGAAGAAGGAGGATAAGGAGGAGGAAGGGAGGAGAAGGTGGAGGGAAGGAAGAAGAAGGAGGAGGAGCAGGGGAAGTGGGAAGAAGAAGAAGAAGAAGAAGAAGAAGAAGAAGAAGAAGAGGAGGAGGAGGAGGAGGAGGAGGAGGAGGAGGAGGAGGAGGAGGAGGAGGAGGAGGAGGAGGAGGAGGAGGAGGAGGAGAAAAGTATGATGGCTTGTCACTGTTGATCAGTATTAAAGGGGGTCTTTGAGGCTTACTTTTATTTTTATATTTTTTTTCCTCCCAAACTGTTTTAAATTAAAATCCTATTACGGTCTTGTAATTATGAATGGTGCGTTCTGACAAATAGTTGCATCAAGATAGCTAATATTTTGAAATGAATGCATAGTTAATTGTAATGCATGGCAGACTCATTCTTTCTTGGAAATCGGAGTAGTATTTCTGTCACTTCTATGTAAATGATCTTGAGCACGGATCATACGTGGAAAGGCGATCCCTGAATGCAAAACACTGACATTAATTAAAGAGTGTATTTTGGCTTTCAAGGTTAGCAACATATGGTGATAACGGACATCACTCGGTGGATTCAGCAGGTCTCACAGAAGGAAATAAGGACTGGAGTACCTGCCCTTATGCATTTTCTCAGTGTTGAAATCGGATTTGGATTCAGAGGTGCCCACGAACTGTTCCGGTTTAACCTAATCGTCCAATGGTCAGCAGTAACTGCATAGATCTTTCTGATGTTTTCAGATTGATCCAGTGGTGGGTTTCAAAATTTTTTGGAACCTACTCTGTGGGTGTGGCCTCCTTTGTGGGAGTGGCTTGCCGGCCTTGTTTTTTCTTTCTTTCTTTCTTTCTTTCTTTCTTTCTTTCTTTCTTTCTTTCTTTCTTTCTTTCTTTCTTTCTTTCTTTCTTTCTCTCTTTCTCTCTCTCTCTCTTTCCTTCCTTTTGTCTCTCTGTCCCTTTTTTCTTTTTTTCTTTCATCTCTCTCTCTTTTTCTTTCTTCTTTCTTTCTTTCTTTCTTTCTTTCTTTCTCTCTCTCTTTCTCTCTCTCTCTCTTTCCTTCTTTTTGTCTCTCTGTCCCTTTTTTCTTTTTTTTCTTTCATCTCTCTCTTTTTCTTTCTTCTTTCTTTCTTTCTTTCTTTCTCTCTTTCTCTCTCTCTCTCTTTCCTTCCTTTTGTCTCTCTGTCCCTTTTTTCTTTTTTTCTTTCATCTCTCTCTCTCTCTTTCTTTCTTTTTTCTTTTTTCTTTATTTCTTCCTTCCTTCCTTCCTTTCTCTCTCTCTCTCTCTCTCTCTCTCTCTGTGTGTCAGTCTGTCTGTCTGTCTGTGTGTGTGTGTGTGTGTGCGCGCGCGCATGCGCGCGCACGTGTGGCAATGGTGGGTTTCAAAAATTTTTGGAACCTCTTCTGTAGGTGTGGCCTGCTTTCCGGGTCCACTGGTGGAACCTCTTCTAACCGGTTCGGTAGATTTGACGAACCAGTTCTACTGAATAGGTGTGAACTGGTAGGAACCCACCTCTGGATTGATCAGTCTTTCCCCCATGATGTTTCTGCTGCCAACTATGACTCCTTTCAATAAATGCCTGCTCATTTTTCTGCATGTGCGTGGATTTTCAGGTCCTGCCCATGGGTGGAGGTGACGTGTGCACTCACATTTGTGAACCGGTAGTGAAGGTGAGTTGATTTAACCCCTGGATCAAGCCATCTAAGTGTTGGTTTTCTCAGAGTACCTCCTCCATTTATTAAGGAGCCCCTAACTTAGTAGTCCCTTTTGGCAAGTTTGAATTTAGCGCCTTTCAGCCTTGGTTACAATCACTGCACTTCAGACAATTGAATTTAATTCTGGATCGTGGCCAACGGCAACTGAAAATGAGATCACAGTCAACAGCCAGCTTTTGAAACAAGGGTTATTATATACCTCCAGTTAGCTAATTTTAATGAAGGATTTCTGCCTCTCCGACTAAAAGAGAACAAAGACCTCGCTGGAGGACTGGAGCATCCAATTGAGTGCTCCTTGTAAATGATGGCTTTGACATTTGGTGTGCTAAACTTTGAAAAAAAAAAGCAATAATTATTTCCATCATAATGCAAATCCTGGTGAAGTTGTTGGCTGAAGAAGTGGAGCTTTCAAAAGAGGTTCTGTTACAACGCTTCCTGCTTAACCTACCTTTTTTTCCCCAAGAAAGACACTCAATAATGAAAAGAAGCAGAAGCAACAAGGAGGATACGTTCTAAATACCTCTCGCATTATCCCACTTGCTGGGATATTGATTCTCTGGCTCTTGAACACTTGACTTGCTGGCTATTTTTCATTCCGCATCATAAAAAAGATGAGCAACATTTCCCATTGTCAAATGAAACCGATTGTAACATAAATGTAAAGGCAAAGGCTCCCTTTGCATATAGGTGCTAGTCATTCCTGACTCTAGGGGGCGGTGCTCATCTCCGTTTCAAAGCCGAAGAGCCAGCGCTGCCCAAAGACGTCTCCATGGTCATATGGCTGTCATAACTAAATGCTGAAGGTGCACAGAACGCTGTTACCTTCCCACTAAAAGTGGCTCATTTTTCCACTTGCATTTTTACATGCTTTCGAACTGCTAGGTTGGCAGAAGCTGGCACAAATCGCGGGAGCTCACTCTGTTACACAGCACTAGGGATTCGAATTACCAAACTGCCAACCTTTCTGACTGATAAGCTCAGCGTCTTAGCCACTTAGCCACCATGGCTCCATAAAAAGATGAGCAACATTCCCCATTGTCAAATGAAGCTGATTGCACTGTAGAGCTATGTTACTCACTACCTATGTGTCGAGGTAATGATGGTCTTTGCAAATGTTTATGTCTGATACAATTAAGAAAATATGTAGATACAGGGTTAATTCCCATATCATGTCCAGTGGTGGGTTCCAGATCCCGTTGCAACTGGTACACTGCAACAGGGCCGGGCATCCACCACATGCACATGTGCAACACAGGTGCACTGCACACATGTGTACTTACCGCCCACGATGCTCCAGCTGCTCAGCAGAGCATCACACAGGTGCTGTACGCTCCATATGCATGCACGAAAGCCCCAATCAGCTCAAATACAGGTAAGGAGGGAGGGAGGGAGGGTAGGCCCTCCGGAGCACCATACTGGAACGATACCTGGGGCTCCCAGCAGGCACCAGTATGCCTGTACCGGGGCGTACTGGTCCTATCCCACCACTGATCATGTCCCACATTCAAGAGACCACAAGTCCAATTTTAGCAAAGTCATAACCATCTCCTTTTTATGATCTCATAATCCCTAGTGGGGTGGAGTCTAGGCAACTGAATGGAGCTGAGTGTTTACTGGCCAGATGCCTTTCCTGTTGCCAATGCGGAATTTTATTCAGCAGATACATCCTCATTGTGCCCAGAGAGAAATATCTGTCTCTATGGAGGATCGAACTCACAGCCTCCTGATTATGAGGCGATAGCTCCACCTGTAGGCCACTGCACCACTCCTTCAGCAAAGAAATGATGTCTTAGATAATTATATTAAGATGGCAAATATCACTCAACATGGATAAAGGTTTGATAGGACACACACGGGGCGTTCACAAAATATTGCTCTAATATTGCAGCAAGTTGGCCA
>NC_045551.1:62531961-62543255 GCF_009769535.1 Thamnophis elegans | reverse complement strand
AGAAGAAGCAACAAGGAGGATACGTCCTAAATACCTCTCGCATTATCCCACTTGCTGGGATATGATTCTCTGGCTTTGAACACTTGACTTGCGGCTATGTTTCATTCCGCATCATAAAAAAGATGAGCAACATTTCCCATTGTCAATGAAACCGATTGTAAAATAAATGTAAAGGCAAAGGCTCCCTTTGCATATAGGTGCTAGTCATTCCTGACTCTAGGGGGCGGTGCTCATCTCCGTTTCAAAGCCGAAGAGCCAGCGCTGCCCAAAGACGTCTCCGTGGTGATGTGGCCAGCATGACTAAATGCCGAAGGTGCACGGAACGCTGTTTGTTGATTCCTATCTTTCTACTTGCATTTTTACATGCTTTCGAACTGCTAGGTTGGCAGAAGCTGGCACAAATCGCGGGAGCTCACTCTGTTACACAGCACTAGGGATTCGAATTACCAAACTGCCAACCTTTTGACTGTTATAAGCTCAGCGTCTTAGCCACTTAGCCACCATGGCTCCATAAAATAGATGAGCAACATTCCCCATTGTCAAATGAAGATGGATTGCACTGTAGAGCTATGTTACGCCTACCTATGTGCGAGGTAATGATGGTCTTTGCAAATGTTTATGTCTGATACAATTAAGAAAATATGTAGATACGGGTTAATTCCCATGATCATGTCCAGTGTGGGTTCCAGATCCCGTTGCAACTGGGTACACTGCAAACAGGGCCGGGCATCCACCACATGCACATGGGAACAGGGTGCACTGCACACATGTGTACTTACGCCCACGTGCTCCAGCTGTAGCAGAGTGCATCACACAGGTGCTGTACGTCATATGCATGCAGACGAAAGCCCCAATCAGCTCAAATACAGGTAAGGAGGGAGGGAGGAGGGTAGGCCCTACGGAGACCATACTGGAACGATACTGGGGCTCCCAGCGGAACCAGTATGCCTGTACCGGGGATCGTACTGGTCCTATCCCCATGAGAATGTCCCCATTCAAGAGCCCACAAGTCCAATTTAGCAAAGTTCATAACCATCCTTTTTATGATATCATAATCCTAGGTTGGTGGAGGTCTAGGCAAATGAATGGAGCTGAGTGTTTACTGCCAGAGCCTTTCTGGCCAATGCGGAATTTTATCAGCAGATTACATCCATTGTGCCAGAGAGAAATATCTGTCTCTAGGAGGATCGAATCACAGGCCTCTGCTTATGAGGGCGGATAGCTACCACCTGTAGGCCACTGCACCACTCCTTACAGCAAAGAAATGATTAATGTCTCTAGATAATTATATTAAGATGGCAATATATCTCAAACTGGATAAAGGTTTGATAGGACACACACGGGGCGTTCACAAAATATTGCTCTAATATTGCAGCAAGTTGGCCATGGTGTGTTGGCCAAGGCAAGTTGGCCATGATGGGTTGGCTGTAGTGAGTTGGCTATGGTGAGTTGATCAAGGGGAATTGTCCTGCAGAGAGTTAGCCATGTTGAGTTGGCCAAGGCAAGATGGCTGTGGCAAGTTGTCCCATTCCCACAGTTAAAGGGTGACTTTGCTTAGCACAAGTCAAAAATTTTGAAATCTGATACTAGAAGGGCTATTTTGAAACAACACTAATGTGTGCGTTGCCTTGTTAGCTGCAGGTGAAAAGAAGTTCCCCGCAAGAAATTGCCATGACTTTTCATTAGGACCTGATATAATTGCTGCTGATTCACAGATGCCAATAGAGGCATTTAGCACTTGCCAGGGAAGTAGCTGTTGTGTTTAGAAAATATCCATCAAGGTGAGTTTCCATGGGTAGGTAAGGTCTTTGGGAAAGCTTCTGTGGGTTTTTGATAGCTATTAATGGAAAATTCAGAGCCTGCACATTAATTCTGAATTTATTCTTGTGTTGAGCAGGAAATTAATCATCAGGTCTCTGATGAAGTGCATCTATCTGCCTATTTACGTACCTACCTGCAGTATTTATCTATCATCTGCATATATAACTGGCCTTCATTCAGCAACCTCCTCATTCTGCAACTTGCAACAATGATAAGATGTATTTTTCCACCTATCTTTGCATCCACAAAGTTTGCAAGTCTGCAAAGCAAAGAAAGGTTCACTCAGATCATAAACACACTTGGATATTCACTTAATGTCCACTTTGCATAATGACTAACTAAGTTGCTGATCACAATTGTGGTTGCTAAACAAGGACTCTCTGTATTTTCATATAGCCATAGATAAAGGTAAAGGTTCCCCTTGCACATATGTGCTTGTCGATCCTGACTCTAGGAGGTGGTGCTTGCATTGTTTTATGTGCTTTCGAACTGCTAGGTGGGCAGAATCTGGGACAAGTAACAGGAGCTCACTCTGTTATGCGGCACTAGGGATTTGAACCACTGAACTGCCAACCTTTCTGCTCGACAATTTCAGCATCTTAGCCACCGAGCCACCGTGTCCCTAAAATAGGCATATATACATGTTGTTAAATAAACAATATCTGATTGAAGTATTCAAGTCATAATTTGTCCCTGGAAATAATGTAGAAATAGTGCCGCCACTAAGAAAAAAAAGATAAAGGCATTATTGGGCAATATGGTAGCTTAGGAGTTAAGATGCTAAGGTTGGATGGAAAGCCAGCAGCCCAGGTCAAGACCTGAGCTCCGTGTAACAGGCTGCTCCCATCCGATCCCTGGTTCCTGCCAACCTAGACGTTCTGAAGCATGTAAATGCAAGTAGAATTTTCAGTCCAGCAACACAGAAATGAGGAGGAGGAGGAGGAGGAGGAGGAGGAGGAGGAGGAGGAGGAGGAGGAGGAGGAGGAGGAGGAGGAGGAGGAGGAAGAGAAGACAGAGGAGGAGGAAGAAAAGAAGGAGGAGGAGGAGAAGAAGATGGAGGACGAAGAAATGAAGGAGAAGGAGGAGGAGAAGGAGGAGGAGGAGGAGAAGAAGAAGGAGAAGGAGAAGGAGAAGGAGGAGAAGGAGAAGAAGAAGAAGAAAAAGAAGAAGAAGAAAAAGAAGAAGAAGGAAGAAGAAGAAGAAGAAGAAGAAGAAGAAGAAGAAGAAGAAGAAGAAGAAGAAGAAGAAGAAGAAGAAGAAGAAACCCAAAAGAGATTAAGGCTTTCCATCTCTCTGAAATATGTGGTCGTCTTCTGTTTGCCATTTCTCCTTTGGTCTATGATGACCTTGGCTTCCCAAGCTTAAGTCTACAGTTGAAACTGTGGTTCGACTTGAAGATGATTGGAAAAATCTGAAATGATGTTTGATGCAAAGCCTCAGCTCAAGTGATCAGCTGAATGGTTATTTATGCCAGGATAATGCAATACAGGTTGCAGCATAATTGAGTTGAATGACTTCAAGCATGTCGACTGCGTTCATTCAGAGAACAGAGCCTGATATTACTGTAATGACATGGGGAAATTTAACCTGAAACATAGATAAGGAACAACTGCTTTCAATATTCAGCTTTCCCTCTGTGTTTAAGGAATTCTCGGTACACTCAGTGGCTTCACTGATGTTAGTTTTCCCCTCCTCTTAATTAATTGCTTTTTTAATGTTATCATCTTCCAGAAAGATCCCTTGCCATTTCTGCTTTGGAGAATCTCAGATACAGCATAAATAAATATTATAAACATAATGCATTATCTGAGCTCTCTCGTTCTATATTCCCTCTGCTCTTATTTTTTTCTTTCTTTCTTTCTGGAGTTAAACATAAAATATTCCTTTTTGGGTATCTCAAGACACTTTAAATACATGAATTTATTTTAATCTTTCAGCTCTTTTAAATCATGATTTGCTGCATTCATCTTCAGGTTTTCAACATCATGCGGATGTTGGAATGGAACAGGAAATCATTGGAAAATAAGATTGAAACATGACTAAGTGTGGGAGCAACTGACATAACATTGTGCTAAATGTATTTTCAAAAAGTAAGGTTCTTTAATCCGTAGATTGACAGATAGATTGAAAGATTGACAAATTGATTGATTGAGAGAGAGAGAGAGAGGGAGGGAGGGAGGGAGGGAGGGAGGGAGGGAGGGAGAGAGAGAGAGAGAGGCAGGCAGGCAGGCAGGCAGGCAGACAGACACACAGACAGACACACAGACAGACAAATAGACAGACAGATATATTTAGATTTGGATAGATTTAGATGATTTAGATTTAGATTTTTATCCCATCTCTTTTCATATGCAAATAAAGTTGGCAAACCTACCTAACACACCTTCTTCCTCCTGTTTTTCCCGCAATAACTATCCTGTAAGGTGGAATGGGAAGAGATAGAGAGTGATTTGCCCAAAGTTACCCTCCTGATTTTCATGCCTAAGACAGAACTAGAACTCACAGTCTCCTGGTGATTGACCCAACTCACCCATTCAGCTTTCATGCCTAATCTGAGGCTGTCTCCTAGGCCAGCACTTCAACATCATAGCCTGAACTGCCACTATATGAACTTGCTTAGAATGCTGTAATAGTATATAAACTTTGAATAGATTGTGAAATGAAATTTAGTTTGACTAATATCAGAATTCCATGTTCCAATGGAACAACTTGCCTCCAGAAGTTGTGACTGCTCCAACACTGGAAGTATTTACGAAGATGTTGGATAGCCATTTGTCTGAAACGGTATAAGGTTTCCTGCCTAGGCAGGGGGTTGGACTAGAAGACCTCCAAGGTCCCTTCCAACTCTGCCATTGTATTATTGTATTGTATTAAATTCTTCCATTCTCCACCATTTAGAATTGAAGAAGCTTCTTGGATGAATAACAAAACATCTTCTTATTCTGTTATTCTGTTCTGTTATTTTCTTGGAAGATTCATATAAAGGTCTTGCATAGTTTCCTAGAATTAGTTCCTCACTGATATCCGATGTGACATGTTTGGTAGTGAAAAATTTGTTCATCCTCAGTGTTCTTCAAGATCTTCATTGTCCCAGAGCATTTTCACCGGCTTTCCCTTCCTCGTTGTCCTTCTAACAAGTAACATTCCAACCCAGAGTTTAGCTACCTGTCAAAATTTCCTCACATTTTGGGTTTTGTTATTGCTTAGCTGGAGAACAATAATTTGAGCTCAATGCAATGAAAGGTGATAAGAAGCTAGATTTATTGGTTCAGAAAACTCTACAAGGGAACATCACACAGTATCCATAGACAAATGCAATATCAACAGTGAAAAGAGTATTAAAGATTTCACCTTTGCAAGAATAAGAAATTATAGAGAAAATCAAGTAAAATATTTCAAAAAATATTTCAAGAAAGAAGAAAGAAAGGAAAGGAAGAGAGGGAGGGAGGGAGAGAGAGAAAGAAGAGAGAGAGAAAGAAAGAAAGAAAAAGGAGGGGGGAAAGAAGGAAGTAGGTAGGAAGGGTGGGAGAAAGGAAGGAAGGAAAAAGAAAGAAAAAAAGAAAGAAAAAAAGAAAGAAAAAAAAAGAAAAAAGAAAGAAAGAAAGGAAGAGGAAGGGAGGAAGGGAGGGAAGGAAGGAAGGAAGGAAGAAAGAAAGAAAGAAAGAAAGGAGGAAGGGAGGGAAGGAAGGAACCTAACATTCTTGGATTTTCCCATGTGTCAGAAGCCATTATTATTGATCTAATTTATTTAATGTCTCATAAAATCAATTTCTCTAGGCACTCTGCACAATAATTGCAACTATAACAGTAGCATAATAACATACAATAAAATCACTGTAAAACTGAACATAGAATATAAAACTAATAGACAGGCCAACTACCACAGGCCAATAACGTGGATTCAGAAAATAATGGTCAGAAGAAAACCTCACCACAGGGAAGTAAATGATGGGGAAAGAAAAAATGAAAAGAAGACTTTTTTTTTAAAAAAAATGTTAAAAGGTATTCCCATATTGTTAGCTTCATTTAAAATCTTCCGGGCTACTAAGTCAGTGATTTTCTATTGACTAAGGAGTCACGAAATAATTTAAGAGAGAGCTAGATTTTCTTTAAAGGGACGTGGTGGCTCAGTAGCTAAGACGCTGAGCTTGTTGATCAGAAAGGTCAGTAGTTCCGGCAGTTCAAATCCTTAATGCGCATAACCAGAGGTGGGTTTCTGCCAGCAATATTGCCGGTTCGGTGCACAAAAAATTCCTCCACCACAAATATCCCTGTCCCTGATTTATCTAACTATTCATCCCACTTAAGACCTAGTTGGAAGAAACATAATCACTTCATCCAGACCTCCTTACATTTCTTTACATACATTTAGGTTATTCCTTAACAACCTCAATGCTTTACAAGTATTAAATGAGCCCACTAGCTTAGTCCTAGTAGCTTATTCTATAGCAATGTAAGATTGCAATCATTTAATAATTTGAGCAATTTGAGCTCTTTTATATACATACTTTGGACCTGTTTCTGTAGTTCAGTTCCTTTAAAAATCTAATTCTCTGCTTAGGAAAAAAAACACTTTTCTTTCTTTCGTTTGCTTAATTTACTTTTATTTTAGCATTTTCCCTTTCCCTCCAAATTTTCATCATGGAAGTAAAGTGAAATTTGGATTACTGGGTCTTATAAAATGGTACAGTACTTCCTCTGTCTTGTCTGTTTATCTATTCAAACATGAATCTACATTTTGATTTGTACACTAAATTATACTGATAATGGAATGGATGGAGTGGAGTGGAGTGGAATGGGATGGGATGGAGTAGAGTAGAGTAGAGTAGAGTAGAATAGAATAGAATAGAATAGAATAGAATAGAATAGAATAGAAATGCTGGAGAAGACTCCTGTGAGTCCCTTGGACTGTAAGGTGATCAAATCAGTCAATCCTAGAGGAGATCAACCCTGACTGCTCTTTAGAAGGCCAGATCCTGAAGATGAAACTCAAATATTTTGGCCACCTAATGAGAAGGAAGTACTCACTGGAGAAGAGCCTAATACTGGGAAAGATTGAGGGCAAAAGAAGAAGGGGACGACAGAGAATGAGGTGGCTGGATGGAGTCACCGAAGCAGTTGGTGTAAGCTTATCTGGATTCCAGAGGATGGTAGAGGACAGGAAGGCCTGGAGGAATATTGTCCATCAGATTTCAATGGGTTGGACACTACTTCACAACTAACAACAACAACATACTAGAATAGAATAGAATAGAATAGAATAGAATAGAATAGAATAGAATAGAATTCTTTATTGGCCAAGTGTGATTGGACCCACAAGTAATTTGTCTCCAGCGCATAAGCTCTCAATGTACTTGCAAATAACAAGTGATATGTCATGGATTATAAATCATAGTTACAATAATTAATCATAAGATATAAACAAGTGATAAATCATAAGGTACCAGAAAATAGGAAAAGATGAGAAATGAGGAAAGATGAGATGATGAGAAAGATGAGAAGATGAGGAGGATAATAGCACTACGGCCTACTATATGGGTAGATAGCTTTAGGCCTAAAACAGTGCTGTGAAAATTAGGTGATCTGCAGAGTGATCTCCCGGGGGAAAAAAACCTATCTTTGTGTTTAGTTTTGGCATGCAATGCCCTGTAGTAGCATCTTGAGGGGAGACATTGAAACCGTTTATGTCCAGGAAGTCAGGGGTCCAATACACTCCAAAAATGGCTTGAGCTATTTAAAGTGTATGTGTGTGTGCGGGGTCTGTGTGTGTTAATGCTTGAGTTTTGTTTAACTGCGACAACTTCACCTTTGCATAGTATGCACTCTACATGGGGCAGCCTTTGAAGAGTATTCGGAGACTTCAACTCGTCCAGAATGCAGCCACACGAGCAATTGTGGGTGCACCTCGGTACACCCACGTTACACCTATCCTCCGCGAGCTGCACTGGCTACCGATCGGTCTCCGGATACGCTTCAAAGTGCTAGTCGTAACTTATAAAGCCCTTCATGGTATTGGACCTGGGTACTTGAGAGACCGCCTGCTGCCAATTACCTCCCAAAGACCCGTCAGATCACACAGGGTCGGCCTCCTCCGGGTTCCGTCTACCAGCCAATGCTATCTGGCTACTACCTGGGGGAGGGCCTTCTCTGTAGCAGCTCCGGCCCTTTGGAATGAACTCCCCGTGGAGATCCGGACCCTCACCTCTCTCCAGGCCTTCCGGAAAGCCGTCAAAACCTGGCTGTGCCGGCAGGCCTGGGATTGATGAGTTCCCCTCCCCTCTCAACTGGTATGGCTGTGTGATTTTCGTGTATTTTAATTACGTGTACTGTTGTTTATGTTCCCTTTCCCCTTTGAGTTGTTCGCCGCCCTGAGTCCTTCCTGGAGAAGGGCGGCATACAAATAAACCAAAACTAAACTAAACTAAACTATTTCACCGATACTCTGCAGAGTATGTCCGCATTGTGCTGATTCTCCAAACTGCATTTTAATCAGCCTCTGTGTAAGTAATACGTTTTTCTCTTGCCACATCCATTTGAAAAAATAATTTAACTTATTCCGAAGATTCTTTTATCTGCCTCTCCCTTTCTGCCAACCCATCAATCTAAAACTGGCAATGAAATATTATTAGATTTTCTTTGGCCAGCTCTGTTGCATAAAAATCAGTAGTGAAGCTTCAGGGACTGGATAGAAAAGAAACATTACGACTAAAGGTGTTATATATCTTGGAGAGGTAACAATACCCAAGATGTCTTTTAACATACCCGGGATATTTACCAATAAAATAAGTGAAAATTAAAGTTTGGGTATGCTTTTATATTTACAACTATGACAACATTCTGATTTGTAACCTGGGTGGTATATATTTGTAAATTTATATCACTTCTTTTTAACGTGCCTGTTTTATACTATTTTAAGAAGTCATATTAAAGTATTAACAGACTAAAAAAACACCCGAGCTGTGAATAAATGGTTGAATTTCACTTTGACCATGAATTCACTTAACAGAATAACAAGTGTTGGAAGGGACATCCTTGGAGGTCTTTTAATCCTCCTGCCCAAGCAGGAAATCCTATACCATTTCAGACAAATGGTTGTCCATTCTCGTCTTAAAAACCTCCAGTGTTGGAGCACTCACAGCTTCTGAAGTCTAGTTGTTCCATTGATTCATTGTTCTGTCAGGAAATTTCTCCTTAGTTCTAAGTTGCTTCTCTCCTTGATTAGTTTCCACCCATTGCTTCTTGTCCTGCTTTCAAGTGCTTTGGAAAATAGGTTGCTCCCCCCCCACCCAACTCCACTTCTTTGTGGTAGCCTCTTAGCTATTGGAACACTGCTATCATATCACCACTGATCCTTCTTTTCATTAAATAGACATACACAATTTGACTGACAATTTGGGAAGTATTATTGCTTATGCCAGGCCTGCAGCCAGTTCCTTTTGGGATCTTTGGCCTGCCACACTAATATTCTATTCTACTATGCTTTTTCATTAGTGGGGAATTGGAAAGTCAGAAGTAGAATGTGATGATGCCAAAATAAAATTCCTTTCTAGAATCCAAGGTCATCCTTTGTCTCTGCACCTGACCGGATCTGGATGGGTGGAACTGCCAGCATGGCAGTGGAAGATTGGGCCATGTGATTGACTTGTGGGTGTGGGGGCAAGATCTTGAACTTTCAACCAGGTGGGGGAAACCGGGAAGCTTTCAGATTCAGGTTTTCCCAGATGTGCCGACATGGCTCTCTTCATAAATTGGAACTTTGAGGAATCCTTTGCCTTGAACTCTGATTTAATTTTGGATGATATTTGGAACCCTGAAAGCTTATAGGCAGTGGTGTAACAACTGGTTCACTGAGCGTGCACACGGTGCATTTGAAAACAGCTCAAAAACTTACTCTGTTCTGCCACGCCTGTCAGCTGGGCTTCAAACAAAGGAAATATAGGTCAGTATAGCACAGGGGTGGGCAGGCAGGCCTACCAGACTGTCAGAGATAACTGGCTGAATCCCCCCCCCCCTGCTTATAGGGTAGGTCCCTGGATATATTGGTCAGAAATTCCAAATATGTTTTGGAGTTCCTGTCAGGAACACATTGAATCTTCATCTGCTAAGATTGCTGGTCATTTGAAAAGATGCGGTTGCAAATCGATGTTCTGTTTGCAAACTCACCTGTTCCAGATCACCTTTTTGCCTTCAAATCCAGAGTGCTACGCAATCTTCTTAAACAGTAGGGAACAGAGTAAACACAATTCTCTTCAAATTACCAAAGATTTCTATAGGAGAGTTAAAGTCACTATCAAGTTGCAGTGGTTTTTTTTTTTTTCATGATTTCATAGCTATGTAATTTTCTGAACGATATAGCAATAGGAATAGCAGTTAGACTTATATACCGCTTCATAGGGCTTTCAGCCCTCTCTAAGCGGTTTACAGAGTCAGCATATTGCCCCCAACAATCCGGGTCCTCATTTTACCCACCTCGGAAGGATGGAAGGCTGAGTCAACCTTGAGCCGGTGAGATTTGAACAGCCGAACTGCAGAACTGCAGTCAGCTGAAGTAGCCTGCAGTGCTGCATTTAACCACTGTGCCACCTCGGCTTGCCATTTATCGCTCTCTTCTTTCAGATTATTGTCACTGCTTTTTTAAAAAAAATACTTTAATTTTAAAGGTAAAGGTAAAAGTTCCTCTCACATTCCCGACTCTAAGGGGCATTGCTTATCCCTGTTTCAAAGCCAAAGAGCCAGCACTTGTCTGAAGATATCTCTGTGGTCATGTGGCTGGCATGACTAAACACCGAAGGCGCACGGAACACTGTTACCTGCCCACCAAAGGTGGTTCCTATTTTTCTACTTGCATTTTTACATGCTTTTGAACTGCAAGGTTTGCCTGGGAAAAGTAACAGGAGCTCACTCCATTAAGCGGCACTAGGGATTCGAACCACTGAACTGCCGACCTTCTGATCGACAACCTCAGTGTGTTAGCCACTGAGCCACCCCGTCCCTCTAATTTTACTTTACTTTATTTTCTGTCTGATATCTCTGGGACTTCCTGGTTAACTTCCTTCAAACAGTAACCAGATAAACTCCTGATCAGTTTTTGCAACATCATTCATTGTTAGTGCCCTTTGGAACGAACTCCCCGCGGAGATTCGGACCCTCACCTCTCTCCCTGTTTTCCGAAAAGCTGTTAAAACCTGGCTGTGTCGGCAGGCCTGGGGTTGATGAGCTCCCTTCCCCTCTCGACAGGTGTGGTTGTTGGTCATTTTAAATGTCTATTTTGTACTTGTATGTTTCCCCTTCCCGTTTAAGTTGTTCGCCGCCCTGAGTCCCTTTTAGGGAATAGGGCGGCATATAAATAAAATTAAACTTAAACTTAAACTAATGAAGTACATTTGTATAAATTAGCAATAGCTGTAGGTGCATCCAATGTTCAACTTAAATTTATCTGAATTTGAAAGCAAAAAGATAAAGAAGTCATGTTG